>NW_026781481.1:0-62500 GCF_030144855.1 Hypanus sabinus | reverse complement strand
ACGAGTGAATCCCTTCCCACATTCTGAGCAGGTGAACGGTCTCTCTCCAGTGTGAACTCGCAGATGAGTCTGAAGGCTGGATGACTGAGTGAATCCCTTCCCACAGTCCGAGCAGGTGAATGGCCTCTCCCCAGTGTGAATTCGTTGGTGTCTCTGTAGATGGGATGAGTGAGTGAATCCCTTCCCACACTCTGAGCAGGTGAACGGCTTCTCCCCAGTGTGAACTCGCTGATGACTCAGTAGGTAAGATGAACGAGTGAATCCCTTCCCACATTCTGAGCAGGTGAACGGCTTCTCCCGAGTGTGAGCTCGCAGATGAGTCTGAAGGCTGGCTGACTGTGTGAAACCCTTCCCACAGTCCGAGCAGGTGAATGGCCTCTCCCCAGTGTGAATTCGTTGGTGTCCCTGTAGATGGGATGAGTGAGTGAATCCCTTCCCACATTCTGAGCAGGTGAATGGCTTCTCCCCAGTGTGAACTCGCTGATGAATCACTAGATGGGATATCTGTCTGAATCCCTTTCCACATTCTGAGCAGGTGAACGGCTTTTCCCCGGTGTGAACTCGCTGATGACTCTGTAGGTTGGATAACTGAGTGAATCTCTTTCCGCAGTCCGAGCAGGTGAATGGCCTCTCCCCAGTGTGAACACGCTGATGACTCAGTAGGGTGGATGAGTGAGTGAATCCCTTCCCACAGACCGAACAGATGAACGGCTTTTCCCCAGTGTGAATTCTCTGATGACTCAGTAGGCTGGAAGACCGAGTAAATCCCTTCCCACAGTCCGAGCAGGTGAACGGCCGCTCCCCGGTGTGAACTCGCTGGAGCGCCATTAGGTGAGATGACCGAGTAAATCCCTCCCCACAAATTCAGCAGATGACCGGCCTCTGCCCGGTGGAAACGGACTGTTCTGTCCACAGGTGGGATGACAGACTGAATCTCCTCTCACACAAAGAACAGGTAAATGTTCTTGCCCAGCGTGAATTTGCTGATGTAACTTCAATTGAGGTGACCGAGTGAATCTACTCCCACTGTCTGAGCAGGTGAACGGCCTTTCTCCTGTGTAAAATGACGGGCGTGCCAGTTGGTCAGATGATCTAGTTGAAGCCTCCCCACAGTCTGAGCAGGAAGGACGGTCAACTTCACTTTATAAATATCTAGATCGAGACAGCAAAATTGGCGTGCCGTGTTTGAGATTCCTGGAGACAAATTCCTTCTCGCTTTTAACCTGAAAAAAGATTTACAAAATCCATCAATGGGTGTAGAACAATATTTCAGATGAGATCACTTTAGTTTCCAAGGTATGATCTGACATCACACTGTTACAGTGAGGTTCAACCCAAGTTGGACAGAGAAATCATCTCCTGACTGGGCACAGTGCTGGTATCTGGAATGACCATCAAACTGTCTGATGTCCTTCCTGTCTCGATAAGAATGGGGCATTTCTGCCATCTCCAATTCGTGACGTGGCTCAGTTTGACTCTCTCAGTTGGTATTAACCCCATTTCCCACTGAGCTGCATGGGTTCCTGGCGCCACAGTAACTGAAATTCTCTCCCGGTATTAGACTTTGTTGACATGCAGCTGGGATTTTCTTTTACCTGCTGTCAATTTAAAGTTCCAACAGTTTTAAAGCTTTCTGAAGATTCCCTGCCCGGATGAATGGTTGGTCCGCACAGCTGATAAAATGATTTAGAAGAATAATAGCATTATTTCATGTTCTTGTCACAGAATCATAGAAAGGTACAACACAGAAACAGGCCCTTTGTTCCATCTAGTTTGTGATGATCTACTTAAGCTGTCTGTTCCCATACCCCTACCATCCAGGTACCTATACAATCCTCTTATATTTTGAAGTTGAGCACGCATGCACCAGTTAGGTTGTCTGCTCATTCCACACCTGGATGATCGATGTTTAAAGAAGTATCCCTTCATATTCGCCTTAATGTTTCACCTTTCACTCTTAATCCATGGCCTCTGGTTATCGTTCCACCCAATCTCAGTTGGAAAAGCCATTTTTGAAAAATGAAAAAGCTTCCATTTACCCCATGTATAACCCTCATAATTTTGGTACACCTCCATCAAATCTTCTCACAATTCTTCTACATTCCAAGGAATAAAGTCCTGACCTGTTCAATCATTCCTAATAACCCAAGTCTTCTCGACCTGGCAACATCCTTGTGAATTTTCTCTAAACTCTTTCAACCTCTTTTACATCTTTCATGTAGATACGTGAACAGAACTGCACACAGTACTCCAAATTAGGGCTCACCAATGTCTTCTTCAAGTCAACATAACATCCATTTATTGTTTTCAGTTCTTTGGTTCATGAAGGCCAATGGGCTGATTTTTTTTTATCCCATCACTATCTAACAGTGATACCAGTTTCAGTGAATTAAGAACTTGTATTCCCAGGTCCCTTTCTTCTACAAAACTCCTCCGTGCCTGACCAGTCACTGTGAGAGACCTCCATTGGTAGATCATACCAAAATGCAAAACCTCACACTTGTCTACAGTAAATACCTTTTTCCATTACTTAATCCATTTTCCCAGCCGGTCCAGATCGCACTGCAAGCCATGATAGTCTTTCTCACTGTCCACTACACCACTAGTCTTGGTGTCATCTACAAATCTACTGATCCGGTTAAACACACCATTATCCAGATTCTTGATATAGATGACAAACAACATCAGATCCAGCACTGATCCCTATGGCTCACCACTAGTCCCTGGCCACCGATCAGTGAGGCAACCATCTGCTACCACACTCGGGCTTCTCCCAAAGACAGTGTCTCATCCAATTTACTATCTCGTCTTGAATGCTGAGTGACCGAACCTTCTTGATCAAACTCCCATATGAGACTTTGTGAAGTGCCTTCCTAACGTCCATGTAGACAACACCCACTGCCTTGCCTTCATCTACATTCCCGATTACTTCCTCGAGAGACTCTATAAGATTGGCTAGACATGACCTACCATGCACAAAGCCATGCTGTCTATCTTTAATCAGCCCAAATCTGTCCAAATACCTTTATCTGGTTCCTGCATATACATTTCTATAACTTTCCCATTACTGATGTCAAGCTCACCAATGTACAATTTCATAGATAATTTTTAGCGTCTTTCCTGAACAGCAGAAGAACATTGGCTGTCCTCCAATCCTCCAGTAGCACACCTGTCACTAAGGATTATTTAAATATCTGTGCTTGGGCCGCGACAATTTCTGCACTTGTCTTCCGCACGGTCACAGGGAACAACTTGTCAGGCCCTGGGGATTGATCCACACTAATTTAGACAATAGACAATAGGTGCAGAAGTAGATCATTCGGCCCCTCGAGTCTGCACCGCCATTCTGAGATCATGGCTGATCATTCACTATCAATACCCAGTCCCTGCCTTGTCCCCATATTGCTTGATTCCCCTATCCATCAGATATCTATCTAGCTCCTTCTTGAAAGCATCCAGAGAATTGGCCTCCACCGTCTTCCGAGGTAGTGCATTCCACACCTGCACAACTCTCTGGGAGAAGAAGCTCTTCCTCAACTCTGTTTTAAATAACTGACCTCTTATTCTCAATCCATGCCCTCTGGTACTGGACTCTCCAAACATCTGGAACATATTTTCTGCCTCAATCCGATCAAATCCTTTAATTAGCTTAAACGTTTCAATCAGATCCCCTCTCAATCTCCTCAATTCCAGCGTGTACAAGCCCAATCTCTCCAATCTCTCTGCATAAGACAGCCCTGCCATCCCAGGAATCAACCTAGTGAATCTACGCTGCACTTCCTCAACTGCCAGAATATCCTTCCTTAAACCTGGAGACCAAAACTGTACACAATATTCCAGGTGTGGTCTCACCAGGGCCCTGTACAAATGCAAAAGGACATCATTGTTCTTGTATTCAATTCCCCTTGTAACAAAGGCCAACATTCCATTTGCCCTCTTCACTGCCTGTTGCACTTGCTCATTCACCTTCATTGACTGGTGAACTAGGACTCCTAGGTCTCTTTGCATTTCTCCCTTACCTAACTCTACACCGTTCAGACAATACTCTGCCCCCTTGTTCCTGCTTCCAAAGTGGATAACTTCACATTTATTCACATTGAATGACATCTGCCAAGTATCTGCCCACTCACTCAGCCTATCCAAGTCTCCCTGTATTCTCCTAACGTCCTCTTCGCATGTCACACTGCCAGCCAGTTTAGTATCGTCAGCAAACTTGCTGATATAGTTTTCAATGCCCTCATCTAAATCATTGACATAAATCGTAAAGAGCTGTGGTCCCAATACAGAGCCCTGTGGTACCCCACTAGTCACCTCCAGCCAGTCCGAGAAACACCAATTCACTGCTACCCTTTGCTTTCTATCTGCCAACCAGTTTTCTATCCATGTTGAAACCCTGCCCCCAATGCCATGAGCTCTGATTTTACTCACCAATCTCCTATGTGGCACCTTATCGAATGCCTTCTGAAAATCTAGGTATACAACATCCACTGGCTTACCCTCGTCTAACATCCTTGTTACACCCTCAAAAAACTCCAACAGATTAGTCAAGCATGATTTGCCCTTGGTAAATCCATGCTGGCTCGGCCTAATCCTATTTCTGCCATCTAGATGTGCCACTATTTCGTCCTTAATAATGGACTCTTCCCCACGACTGACGTTAGGCTAACAGGGCGATAGTTCTCCGTTTTCTCCTTCCCTCCCTTCTTGAAAAGTGGGATAACATTAGCCACTCTCCAACCTTCAGGAACTGATCTTGCAACTGAATTTGCCTTAAGACAGCAAACGCCTCCACCTCTGAAATCTGTACAGGGTCCATGAAGTTCATGCAGCTTTGCCTCACTTCTATAAACTCTGTGTCCATCTCCTGTGTAAATACGGATGCGAAAAAGCTCCCCCACATCTGTTTTGTCTCCTCATATGGATTACCATTCTGATCTTCCAGAGGAATAATTTTTTCCCTTGCAATCCTTTTGCTCATAACATTTCTGCAGAATCCATGAGGATTCTCCTTCACCTTGTCTGCTGGGGCAACCTCATGCCTTCTTTTATTTCTTTCATAAGAGTTCAATTGAATTTCATGTAGTTCATAAGTGCCTCATTTATTCCTCTTTGCCACTACATGGTCTGAACGTCCTTTTATTGATCTGGGAGAGGAAAGCCAAAGGGGTGATAGAGCTACATGCTGGGAGCTGGGGTATGTGGGGGTAAACTAAAGTTGCAGGGGAATGGGAGTCTGAATAACAGAACAGAGAGTGGACAGGTTGTGGAGACAGTTGTTGTTCGGTCCTCAGAGAAAGTCAGGAATGAAAACGTTGAGCATGGTGCAGTGAATATGCTGAGCCCTGTATATTTCAATACAAGGAGCAGCGTAGGAAAGGTGGATGTGTTCAGGGCATGGATCAACACCTGGAATCAACACCAGGATCTGGCAACTGTGGACTGGGACAGGCTGCTTTATGGCAAAGGTGTGCTTGGTAAATGGGAGGCTTCAAAGTGAAATCTTGAAAGTACAAAGCGGGTATGTGCTTGTCAGAATAAATGGTAAAGATAGAAACTGTAGGGAAACTTGGATTTCAAGAGATATTGAGACCCTGGTGAAGCACAAAATGAATGGAGTTGCATATCAGGGATAGGCAGGCAGTTTCTTCTGGAGCATAAAAGAAGCAAGAGAACACATAAGAAGTAAATCAGGATCTCTGAAAGAGGATGTCTAAAATGTGTGGGAGTCCCCACATTGATTGGGACTTCCAGACTGTTAAAGGTCTGGATGGGTTAGAGTTTGTGAAATGTGTTCAGCAAAGTTTTTTAAATCAATATATAGATATACCAACTAGGGAGGATGTAATATTAGATCTCCTATTAGGAAATGATCTAGGGCAGGTGACGGAAGTGTGTGTAGGGGAGCACTTCGTTTCCATTGTTCATAACGACATTACTTTCAACTTGATCATGGATAAAGATAGATCTGGTCCTCGGGATGAAGTTATAAACTGGAAAAAAAGCCAAATTTGAAGAAAAGAGAAAGGATCTAAAACGCGTAGATTGGGACAAGTTGTTCTCTGGCACGGATGTGATTGGTAAGTGGGAGACCTTCAAAGGAGAAATTTTGAGAGTGCAGATTTTTTTTGTTCCTGTTAGGGTTAAAGGCAAAATGAGTAACTATAAGGAACCTTGGTTCTCGAGAGATAGTGGAACTCTGATAAAGAAGAGGAGATATATGTATAACATGTATAGACAACAGGGATGAAATAAGATACTTGAGGAGTATAAAAGAGAAGAAAATACTTAAGAAAGAAATCAGGAGGTTAAAAGAAGAAATGAGGTTGCTTTGGCAGTCAGGGTGAAGGATAATCCTAAGAGCTTCTACAGGTATGGTAAGAGCAAAGGGATAGTAAGGGATAAGATTGATCTCCTGAAGATCAGAGTCGTCGGCTATGTATGGAACCAATGGAAATGGGAGAGATATTAAATGTGTTTTTTTTTTGCATCTGCATTTCTTAAGGAAACTGGATTGGAGTCTATGGAAACAAGGCAAACAAGTAGGAAGGTCATGGAACATACAGATTGAAGAGGAGGAGGTGCTTGCTTTCTTGAGGCAAATCAGAGTAGATAAATCCCCTGGACCTGACAGGTTATTCACTCGGACTTTAAAGGAGACTGGTGTTGAAATTGCAGGGGCCCTGGGTGAAATATTTATAATGTCGATATCCACGGGTCAGGTGCCGGAGGATAGCTTTTGTAGTTCCGTTGTTTAAAAGTGGGTCAAAAAGTAAGCAGGGAAATTATAGGCCGGTAAGTTTGACATCAGTAGTAGGTAAATTATTGGAAGGAATACTAGGAGATAGAGTCCACAAGTATTTGGATAGACAGGGACTTATTAGAAAATGTCAGCATGGCTTTGTGCTTGGTAGGTCATGTTTAACCAAACTATTAGCCTTTTTCGAGGAAGTTACCAGGAAAGTGGATGAAGGGAAGGCAGTGGATGTTGAATACATGGACTTCAGTCAGGCTTTTGACAAGGTCCCGCATGGGAGTTTAGTTAGGAAGATTCATTCGCTCGGTATACATGGAGAGGTAGTAAATTGGATTAGACATTGGCTCAATGGAAGAAGCCAGAGAGTGGTAGTGGAGGATTGCTATGCTGAATGGAGGCCTGTGATTAGTAGTGTGCCACAGGGATCAGTGCTGGGTCCATTATTATTTGCCATCTATATCAATGATCTGGATGCTAATGTGGCAAATTGGATCTGCAAATTTGCTGATGATACAAAGATTGGAGGTGTAGTGGACAGCGAGGAAGGTTTTCAAAGCTTGCAGAGGGATCTGAACCAGCTGGAAAAATGGCAGATGGAGTTTAATACAGACAAGTGTGAGGTATTGCACTTCGGAAGGTCAAACCAAGGTAGAACATACAAGGTAAATGGTAGGACACTGAGGAGTGCAGTAGCACAGAGGGATCTGGAAGTATAGATTCATAATTCCCTAAAAGTTGTGTCACCAGTAGATAAGGTTGTAAATAGAGCTTCTGGTACATTGGCCTTTATGAATCAAAGTATTATAAGAGTTGGAATGTAATGGTGAGGTTGTATACGGCATTGGTGAGGCCGAATTTGGAGTATTGTGTGCAGTTTTGGTCACCTAATTACAGGAAAGATATTAATAAGGTTGAAAGAGTGCAGAAAACTTTTACAAGGATGTTGCCGGGACTTGAGAAACTGAGTTACAGAGAAAGGTTGAATAGTTTGGGACTTTATTCCCTGGAGCGTAGGAGAATGAGGGGTGATTTGATAGAGGAGTATAAAATTATGATGGGTATAGATAGAGGGAATGCAAACAGGCTTTTTCCACTGATGTCAGGGAAGAAAAAAAAACAGAGCTCATGGTTAAAGGGTGAACGGGGAAAAGTTTAAAGGAAACATGGCGGGGGTGGGTGCTTCTTCACACAGAGACTGTTGGGAGTGTGGAATGAGCTGCCAGATTAAGTGGTGAATGCAGGTTCACTTTTAACATTTAAGAAAATCTTGGACAGGTACATGGATGAGAAGGGTATGGAGGGATATTGTCCAGTTGCAGGTCAGTTGGACTAGGCAGAAAAATGATTCGGCACAGCCATGAAAGGCCAAAAGGCCTGTTTCTGTGCTGTAGTGTTCTTTGTTTCTACGGATCTAGCCATGCTGGAGTATCTTAAAAAGACCCTATCGTTTCCACCTCCATCAAGGCCATTGACAGCCCATTCCACGCACACCATTGCGTAAAAGAAACTACCCCTGACATCTCCTCTGTACCTACTTACAAGCTCCTTAAAACTATGCCCTTTCGTGCTAGCCATTGCAGCCCTGCGAAAAAGCCGCTAACTATCCACTCGATCAATGCTTCTCATTATCTTGTATACCTCTATTAGGTCACCTCTCCTCCTCGGTCGCTCCAAAGAGAAAAGGCTGAGTTCACTCAAACAATTCTCATAAGGCCTGCTCTCCAATCCAGGCAACATCCTTGTAAACCTCCTCTGCACCATTTCTATGGTTTCCACATCCTTCTTGTAGTGAGGCGACCAGAATTGAAAACAGTACTCCAAGTGGGGTCTGACCAGGGTCCTATATAGCTGCAACATTAACACTCGGCTTTTAAACTGAATCTTATGACTGATGAAAGCTAATGTGTTGTATGTCTTCTTAACCACAGAGTCAACCTGTGTAACTGCTCTGAGTGCCTTATGGACTCGGATCCCAGGATCCTGCTGATCCTCATATACAAAGACCATTACCGAGGATCTGGAACCCAGAAAGATCCCAGTTACAAACGGTACTTGGCATTTCAGTATTGTTGATGTATGGGATGAGGTGGAGAGCGCAGGGTGTGACGAGAGGGAGGGAGAGAGGGAGGAAGGGAGAGAGGAACAGGGGTGTGTTGAGAGAGAGAGAGAGAGCGAAGACGGGGAACGCTTTGGATGAGCGGTGCATTTAGAGGGTGAGAGAGAGCGGTAGACAGTGTGGGATACGGGTGCCAGCAGGAAGATTGTTTGGGAGAGCAAGGGGGAGAGTGTGGGACATTGGGAGAGAGATAGCGAGGGAGAGGGTTAGAAATGGAGGTTACAGAGAGGCAGAGGTGAGTGAGTGAGAGAGACGAGTTTGAGTGAGGTGACAGCGTGCATGAGAGAGGAGGACATGGAGAGGGGAAGACAGACGGTGACTGAGATTGGGAGTGGGATGACAGGTGAAAGGGGTAGGGACAGGGATTGTGGTATGGGAGAGAGAATGGAAGAGTAAGATAAACAGATAGATAGAGGGGAGAGAGTGTGAGAGAAATTAAAAGAGGCATGAGATAGTGAAGAGATGAAGAGAGAAGAGAGTGGAGTACGATTTGTGATTAGAGGAGTAGAGACAGTGGTGAGAGTAGAAAGCGAGGAAAGGAGTGACAGAGAGTGGGAGACTGGTCGAATAGGGTGTAACAGAGGGGTAGAGAAGGGGGAGAGGGAGAAAGGCGATGAGGAACCAAGGATGATTGAGAGGGGTGATGATAAGGAAGGGGTGAGGGAGAGGCAAGACGGTGCGGACGAGAGGGAGAAAGAAGTAAGGGCTGGGGTAGAGGGCTGCATAATGAAGAGGGACTGGGAGGAGGGAGTGGTGAGGGAGATGTGGTAAGTAGCTAGGGATGAGAGAGAAAGCCGAGGAGATAGTGTGTCTGATTAGAATTATTAGACTAAATATTTATTCAGTCCCTAGTTGCAGGGTCGTTAATCACGTATGTTCACAAGTCTCCGAACCAATCCACCGAGCGATTTCATTTCCACGCCGGGAGTTTGACCGCGTACGGTTCGGGTCTCCATTTCCGACAGCGGGGAGTTTGACCGCATACGGTTCAGGTCTCCATTTCGGACAGAAGGGAGTTTGACCGCGTACCGTTCGGGTCTCCATTTCGGACAGCAGGGAGTCTGACCACGTACCGTTCGGGTCTCCATTTCTGACAGCAGGGAGTCTGACCGCGTACGGTTCCGGTCTCCATTTCTGACAGTGGGGAGTTTGACCGCGTACCGTTCGGGTCTCCATTTCGGACAGCAGGGAGTCTGACCTCGTACCGTTCGGGTCTCCATTTCTGACAGCAGGGAGTCTGACCGCGTACCGTTCGGGTCTCCATTTCCGACAGCGGGGAGTTTGACCACGTACGGTTCCGGTCTCCATTTCAGACAGCGGGGAGTTTGACCACGTACGGTTCCGGTCTCCATTTCTGACAGCGGGGAGTCTGACCGCGTACGGTTCCGGTCTCCATTTCTGACAGCGGGGAGTTTGACCACGTACGGTTCCGGTCTCCATTTCTGACAGCGGGGAGTCTGACCACGTACGGTTCGGGTCTCCATTTCGGACAGTGGGGAGTTTAACCACATAAGGGGACCTACTGTAAGTCGCAGCACGATGTCAACCGCAGCTAATACCGGCGTGTTTCCTGTTCAGATGACGTGAGGAAGGGGTTGATCTGGGGTTTTTGTAAATCGAGGGCTGGTTGCAGTGGGAACGGGTCGGGACCGAGCCGGACAGCGGGAGGCTCCGGGCTCTCCAGTCTTGCATCCCTGGTTTTAGTTTTGCACTGAGTCAGGATTGCGGGATCAGTTTGCTCTGGTTCCCCAAGCTGGGAGGGTGGACGTTGGTGAAGGGGGCCTGATTATGTATCGGTGTGGGGTGAATGGTCAGAAGGCTGTGGGGCCACTGGTGGGACTGAGGGTGGTTGGGGTACTGTGAGTAATCGGAAGTAACATGACCTGGGTGGATGGGCAAGGGGTAAATTACGTTGTCAACCCGAGGGTGGATCTGGTCCAATGAATCAGGCAGCTCAGCTCGCATATCCTTTCAGGAGGCCACAATTCTCTCGTCATCTTAATCACTGACTAATCTTCCTATTACAATTGAGTTTGTTACAGAGCCCCAGGGTCTGCAAACAGAGGGTGAGAGGCTGTTTCTCGAACTCGAGTCCCGAGCTTAGTGTCATTTCCTGGTGTTATGCCCATTGCTACTCGTCATCTATGTCAATAACTTAGCTGAGAAAGTATAGGGTATGGGTAGAGAGTTTGCAGCAAGTTCAAACAATTACTCTTTTTGAAAGGCAGTCAGTATAAACACTCCCCTCTCTTTCCCTCTCCCCACTCAGAACTGACCAAAAGCTACTTCAGGAGATGCAAGATCTTGATCTGAGTAAACACTGTGAGTGAGAGGGACTGGTTTTAAACGGCTGTGCTGCTCGCAGCTTATTACCAGACCTGGAGTGATTGGAACTGGGTCTGACTGAGACATAACTGGTTCTTCTGGGCACATTCAGTCTCACTCCAACTATTTCCTACCTTCCTTTGTACAGGTATGAAATGTCTATAGTGTTTGAGTAAGTGAGACTCACCAAACGTCCTCCTGACTGAATCCTGGAATCTTCGATTCAGATGAGTCCTCTCCAGTTGATGCTCTCAATCCTCGGGCTGGTTCACTTGTTACTGTTCCCTCGTCTTCATCTGTGGTTTGCTTCCAGTTGGGGTTTTCCTTCCATTAAACCTCTCACCTCAGGTCTGACTTTAACATGAAAGATAATGAAGCACATTAGCAATAAAAAGGAGAACCAAACATTTCTACTAAATGTTACTAAGAACAAAACTGACTAATATTTAAACTTTGAAGGCAGATATAATGATCTCAGTGAACAATCTATTGTCCCTCACACGTCACAAAGTGATATGGGATAAGAAGGAGCCATCATTCAGTCATGTTACGACATAAGACACAGGAACAAAATTATTTGATTCGATCCATCTGGTCTGCCCCACCGCTCAAACATGGCTGAGATTTATTTTAACACCATATTCTTGCCTTCCTTCTGTAACCCTGAAGTGACTTAGCAATCATGAATATATTAATCTATGTTATAAATACACTCAAAGGCAGCCTCACCCTACCTCTGCGGCAACAAATTCTACATTTCAGACATCTTTTGGACATATGTTTTCTCATCTCAGTTTTAAAGGGAAGGATTTTTATTCTGAGGTTGTGCTGTAAGATTACAGACACTCCGACTAATGGAGACATCCTCTCCATGTCCACTGTATCCAGGCTTTTCAGCATTCGGTAGGTTTACTTAACTACCCTCACCCTGGCCACCAGCATCGACCCTCTGAGTACAGAGTACAGGTCCAGAAACATCAAATGCTCCTCATACTTAAAGCTGGTCATTCCTGAGATTATTCTTGTAAACCTCATTAGCAATAACTGCACTGAACACATTTCCTGGAATAACAGACAAATTGGTACGAGGATAATTGACAGGGAAAAGTTGTGCTTTCTTTACTGTTCTCCTATCACAGAACGAGTCATTTCCATTCCCAGGTTAAATCAGGTCCATTTCGGAAAATATAAACCAGTCCAGAATGAATGTAATAAAAAGAAGCTGGAATTACCTGAAACGCTCAGCAGGTAAGGAACAGCTGTGGGGAGAGGAACAAACTTTACCATTCAGGTAATAACGTTTCATCAGAATGACTTCAAACATTTACAGTTTTTAGTTAAGATCTCCAGCAACGTGAAATTCTGCCTGATTTCCACCGAGGACAGACAGGTGACAGTGAGGGGGGGGATTTCCAAACACAGTTTGAACACCAAAACTCACGAGTCTATTTCTGTTGTTGTAAACACGGATCAGCACATTCACTCATAGCCTCTCCCTGTGAGGATGGACTGGGAACCCATTATTTCCTCAGCAGCAGTCTTTGCTTCCAAAGGAACTCCAGAAAAAAAATCTGATCCCAGACCAGGAATACTCTCTCAACACCTCATAAGTCCAAGCAGCTCGATCCCCGGGTCCTTTTTTACCAAGATCAAAAACTGTGATATCCAGTTCCCAACCTCACAGGATCAAACAGCTGAACCTGTCATTTAACAACCCTGAGAGTCTCACACATCGAACCCCCCTCCCATCTGACAATCCAGGATTTCCCCACAACCAATGTCCAGCTGCTCGAAATTTCTGCTTTATTGCAGAAGGACGATCATCCAGCCCCATTTGTAGAAGCACAATCCAATGTCAAAGCTAAATCATCAACAGTTCCATTTGCCTGGAATGCTGATCACGGGATTATAGCCCAAGCACCAACTCTCCCAGTACTCTTTTCTGCCAGTAAAATGCCGCGGTGTGTCAGCCAGTCACAGTTCAAATACCAGCACCTCCATACCAATGCACAACAGGACTGGTACCTGATGGCCCTCCGGCATTCCAGCTATCAATAACCGACTCTGGAAATACTCTGAGGCCAAAGGTGCAAAAGAACACTTAAAAATTAAGACAAGGGTTGGAGGAAAGATTGCTAATGTATTACATTGAGGTGTGGGATACAGGGTGGATAGAAGTTGACTCAGATGGTTGATGCATATCACTGATGCGGGCGGGGTGTAGGTTAGGAGACTGGGCAGAGGTTGAACAAGATGGGCAGGGATGAGCAGATGGAACCAGGTGGGTGAAGGAATCAAGGACGATCACTGATGGTCCTCCAGCAATACACAGATACTGAATTAATAGTATATACTATTGTACAAAAGATTCTAAAATGACAAAGTTAGAGTAAACAATAAGAACTTTGTCAGATATACTTTGACGCTGAACAATTTTTATATCAACACACCATAGAAAATTCCCCATCCAGATACATCACGACTTTGCATGGTAACTCATCTGCCCGTGACTGTGAGGAACTGCAGAGACTTTTAGATACAGATCAGCATATCACAGAAACCATTCTCCCCCCCCCTCCCTAGACTTCCCAGTCCCTCGGTAAAGCAGGCAGTGAAATCAAAGATCCCCACAATCTGGGACGTTCTCCACTCTCACCCACCCCAGTCTGGGAGAAGGCACAACAGCCATAAAGCACAAGGACAAATGCGAGGAGCTTGCGGCACACAGCCTCACGTGACCTGTTGGCGGGAGTACCATTTAAATTCTGCGGAAATAGACAGCCTGGGCTCTTGGTTTGGATCATTCAATGCAGATTAAGTGATGTCGACACATCTTTGACGAGCCCATATAACTGGGTACTAAATGAGTAATTGGCCCTCAGTTCGGGGCTCATGGCCAACATCAGATCTCCCCGCTCGGGATCGGTCTCAATACTCACCGATGGGAAAGTGATATCTTCGGCCCGCAGAGAGTGATCCCGACTCCGGCTCCTTCCAATGGCTACACATTTTAATTCCATGTCCCATTCCCATTCTGATATATCTGTCTATGGCCCTCCTCTACTGTACAGATGAATCCACACTCAGGTTGGAGGAACAACACCTTATATACCGGCTGGGTAGCCTCCAACCTGATGGCATGAACATCGATTTCTCTAACTTCCGTTAATGCCCCTCCTCCCCTTCTTACCACATCACTGACATACTTAGTTGTTTGTTTATTTTTTCTCTCTCTGCACATCGCCCTGCCTGTTCCCCATCTCCTTCTGGTGCTCCCCCTCCCCCTTTATTTCTCCTGAGCCCTCCCGTCCCATGATACTTTCCCTTTTCCAGCTCTGTATCACTTTCGCCAATCACCTTTACAGCTCTTGGCTTCATCCCATCCCCTCCGGCCTTCTATCATTTCGCATTCCTGCCTCCCCTCACTACTTTCAAATCTATTAGTATCCCTCCTTTCAAAAAGTCTTGATGAAGGTTCTCGGCCCGAAACGTCGACAGTTCTTTTCCTTATAGATGTTACCTGGCCTGCTGTGTTCCACCAGCATTTTGTGTGTATTGTTTGAATTTCCAACATCTGCAGATTACCTCGTGTTTGCTCTTGGGAATGTTGAATTTGGTTCCTCAATCAAATAGTTGACTCAATTTGGGTACAACTGGGCTCCAAGCACCGGTCTCTACAACACCCACAGGGACATCCCTCAGTGAACAAATCTGTAATTGTCCCTCACACGTAATAAAACCTGATATGGAAAGAGCCATCATCCAGTCATGGAAAGACAAAAGACCGAGGAACAGAATTAGGGAATTCGGTCCATCGAGTCTGCTTCACCGTTCAACCATGGCTTATATTTATTTCAACACCATATTCCCACCTTTTCCATTTCGTAAAGTTTAAGCTAAGATTGTAATGGCTGCCTTTACCATTCCTTGTGCTGCATTCAACAAATTCTCTGGTATTTCCTGGTAACAACAAAAGATTTCAGAAATAGCTCAGTAAGGCAAAATACTTCACAATGAAGACAACGGTAGGAGGAAGATTGTTGATGAATAATCATAAATGAGATACAGACTGGACAGAGGTTGAACAAGATGATTGATATATATCAGTGAGTTGATGGGATAAAGTTCGGGCAGAGGTTGAACAAGATGGTTGTTATTTCTCATTGAGATGGTGGGATACAGGCTGTACCATGGCTGAACAAGATGGTTGATGTATATCATTGAGGTGGTGGGATACAGACTGGACAGAGGTTGAACAAGATGGTTGATATTTCTCATTGATGTGGTGGGATACAGGCTGGAGAGAGATAGAACAAGATGGTTGATATATATCATTAAGTTGGTGGGATACAGGCCGTACAGAGGTTGAACAAGATGGTTAATATTTCTCATTGAGGTGGTGGGACAGATGCTGGACAGAGTTTGACCCAGATCGGCAGGGGATGAGCAAATGGAGTCAGATGGGAGAATGGGATGAAGGGCGATCTCTGATGTTCCTCCCGCAATACACAGACCCTTAAATAACAGTACGCACTAGTGGATAACAGATTCTAATATAACAAAACCAGAACAAACAATAAGAACTTTGGTATATGCCCTTTTCTACTCTACAAACTTTATCAATGCACCGCAGAAAGTATCCCATCCCGATACTTCACATCTTCATACGGCTACTGCCCTTCCTTTAGCTGAATGAAATAGCGGAGAACTGTGGACTCAGTTGAGCACATCATAGAAACCAACCTCCCCTCCATGGAGTCTGTCTACACTTCTCACTACCACAGTAAAGCAAACACCAAAGATCCCTATAACCCTTTCTCATTTCTAATGCCCCATAGGGGCGAAGAGAAAATAAAACAGAAACATTCCACCGGGCTCAAGGACGGTGTCCATTCTGCTGTTAGAAGCGAACAGCGTGATGAGTGGACTCTTGACCTCACAGTCTAAATCGATGTGACCTTGCACCACATATCTAACTGCACTGCACTACACTCCACAAATGGGAGTGTACACATTTCAGAGAAACTCAGACAAATGAAAAAAAACTTAATTCTCGCATTAATAGGGCCAGATATCGGGAAACGCTGTCAGCGTTTTGACAAGTCGTAGTCATGGAAAGAAGATGGAAATAAACTTTCCAGCCCCCCGGGAGGACGTGAGAGATCTGGATCTCACTGTCCTGTCTGAACTGGGAAAGAAGAATTTCTCATACACGTGGAGCAGTGACCCGAGGGTGCGATTACTCTGTTTAACCCGCGAGTCTGCAAGAACACAACAGGCCGAACGGCCGCTTCCAGTATGCTGGAAATTTGTAAAACAATTATCGACCCCAGGAGTCGATCCAGGTGAAGTTTGGATCCGATACCGGGCCGGGTGATGGAGGTAAAGTTCCCCAGGTACATCTTAATGGATGGGTTCAGTCCCGGCATCACCACCTCATCCCGCTCCTGGGACCAGAACACCAGGGGCTGTGCGGCGGCTCATCTCAGGCGGTTCGGTGTGAAGGTCCCATAACCCGGACCGACCACGACAGGTTGTGTCCAGGAATCGGGACGAGGCCGCCAGTTCGAGGAAGTTGACGGGACTTTCTGCCCAACATGATGTTCCCCTCCCCCGGGATCGGCTTCAGTACTCACCAATGGGAAATTGTCGGTCGCGTTCACCCCTAGTGACTGGCCTCAATACTCACCGATGAGAACGTGATCAATTTGTCCCGGAGAGAGCGATCGGACCACCCGGACCCAGCAGACTATCCGCTTCAACAGAGAACTGAACGAAAACCCCGCCCATCCGGAGTCTGTGAGAGCGGGGGCGGGGCCGCGGAAGCGAAAACCTGAGATACTGCAGATCTGTGTTCGAGAACCTGGATCACGTGACGGGTGGAGGGTCTCCCACCTGAACCGGTGATCCAGCTCCTCGCCTCTCACACGCTGTCCAACCTAACTGCCGCATGTTACACCAACTACATTTTTGATTTTTCCTGCTGTATCTTCCCATCCCCATCTCTCCACCACCCGGTTCTCAGAGTTACGGGTTGGATTCATATCCCGGTCCAATCCACAAATCCCAGCCGATTTGTGCAGGTTTCATTGAAGTCGCTTCTATGTTTATAAACACTAACTCCTACTCACATTCCTCCGGAGTCTCACTGAACAGGAACACGGAAACACCAATTGAGAAACAGCAGCACCAAAACCGTCTGCAAGATGGCGGCTGCTCTCCCATCTCAGCCACGTATTTCTATCCAATCCTTACTTCCTCGATCCCGTTCGGTCTCCACGCATCTGCCGGCCTCTGTCACTATTTCCACCTTCTCACCTCCCCCTCACCTGGATCCACCTCTCACACCCCAGTTCCAGCCCCGTCACCACCCCTCACCTCTTTTCTCTGACTATTTCCCGTCCACTCTCAGTCCAGAGGGATGGTCTCGGCCCGATATGTTGACGGTCCATTTCCCTCCACAGATGCTGCCCGACTCACTGAGTTCCTCCGGCAGTTTGTTCTTTGGTCTGTATAACCTGTGTTAGTATGAGGAGCGGGATTTTACACCAAATATTCTGTAGGTGCTGGGGTCAAAGAAACACGCACAACACGCTGAAGGAACAGGTTGGGCAGCATCCGTGGAAACGAGCAGTCAACGTTTCGGGCCGAGACCCTTCGGCAGGACTGAGAAGGAGGGGGCAGGGGCCCTATAAAGAAGGTGGGGGTAGGGTGGGAAGGAGAAGGCTGGTAGGTGCCAGGTGAAAAAATAGGAAAGGGAAAGATCAGTTGGTAGGGATGGGGAAGCAGAGAAGTGATAGGCAGGAAAGGTAATGAAGGCAAAGCACTATGTGTTGTAGAAGAAGGCAGAACGATGAGAGAGGTGATAGGCAGCTAGAGGAGGAGGCAGAGTGAAACTGGGATGGAGCCACATGCAAAAATGTTATTCCCTATTCCCAGCTCCTCAGTTTCCGCTGCCTCTGCTCCCAGGATGAGGCTTTCCGTTCCAGGACATCTCAAATGTCCTCTTTATTTAAGAATCGTGGTTTCCCTTCTGCCGTCATCAATGATGCTCTCTCCTCCATTTCCCGCACTTCGGCCCCCACCCCATCCTCCCTTCACCACAACAGGGACCGAGTTCCCCTTTCCTGACCTACCACCCCACCAGCCTCCGGATCCGGTATATTATCCTCCTCAACTTTCGCCACTTTCAACAGGACCCCACCACTAAGCACATCTATCCCTCCCGACCCCTCTCTGCTTTTCGCAGGCATCGTTCCCTCCGCGACTACCTGGTCCATACTTCCCTCCCCACAGATCTCCCACCTAGTACTCATCCTTGCAAGCGTAAGTGCTACAGTTGTCCATAGACCTCCTCTCTTACCACCATTCAGGACCCCGAACAGTCCTTCCAGGTGAGGCAAAAATTCACTGGTGAGTCTGTTGGAGTCATCTATTGCACCCGGTGCTCCCGGTGCGGCCTCCTCCACATCGGCGAGACCCGACGCAGATTGGGGACCGCTTCTTCGAGACAGGATCTCCCGGTTCCCATTCACTTCAACTCTGCTACACATTCCCATTCGGACATGTCCATACATGGCCTCTTCTACCGCCATGATTAGGTCAAACTCAGGCTGGAGGAGCAACACCTCATATACCGACTGGTATTTTCAGCCCCTTGGTATGAACGTTGAATCCAAAGCAACGCGCACAAAATGCTGGAGGATCTCAGCACAACAGGCAGTGTGTATGGAAAAGAGTAAACAGTCGACATTTTGTACCACCAGCCTTTGATCATTCATGAGGAGGAGTGGAAGTGATCTGAATAAAAAGGTCGGGATGGAGAAAGAGGGGAGGTGGAAGGTGATTGGTGAAGTCAAGTGATGGGAAGAATAAGGGCTGGAGAATAAAGAATCTGAGAGTGGTCAATAGCAGAAAGGGAAGCAGGGGACCCAGGGGGAAATAATAGGCCGGTCAGCAGAAATGGAAGTTCAGAGTGGGGAATAGAGAAATGGGTGGGGGTCAATTTGCTTACTGGAAGGAGAATTCAATATTCATACAATCAGGTTGGAGGGTACCCAGATGGAATATAAAGTGTTGTTCCTCCACCCTGAGGCCGGTTTCATCTTGACACAAGAGGAGGCCATAGATCAATCGTCGGAATGGAAATCAGAATTAACAAGTTTGGCCACTGCAAAGTACCCCTTGTGGCAGATGATACAGAGATGCTCGACAAAACGACCTCCCAATTTATTGCCGGTCTCACCAGTGTGAAGAAAGTTGCATCGGGAGCACCGGACACAGTAGATGACCCCAGCCGATTCCCAGGTGAAGTGCTGCCTCACCTGGAAGGACTGTTTTGTGTCTGAATGGAGGTGATGGAGGGGGTGTACGGGTAGGTGTAGCACTTAGGCCGTACGCAAGGATAAATATCTGGAGGAAGATTTGTGAGGAGGGATGTATGAACAAGGGGATTGTGGAGGGAGTGATCCCTGTTTGTGACATCCTAAACAGATTTGCATAAATGCAATCCCTACATTCATTAGTTCTCTCTTTATTACAACATAAACTTCATATACTTCATACAGTGAATGACCAGAGAGCGATAAAAAATATTCAACACTCTGCAGCTCTGCTGGGCTGTTACCCTGGTGATCTGTTCCAAAATCAAAACACATTGTTGGATGCGGCCTGTCTGTTTCAAATGTCAGCTGTAGGATATTTACAAAGGACATCACACAATACATTGTGGTGATTATCGTTAAGTGTTATTCTTTGTTCAATTTAGTGGTTAAAAATTCCATTAAATTCTTGTGTCTGCGAATAACTAAAGCACCAACCTAGCCACCAAAAAAAATACATCTGGGACCCCCACCGAACAATTAAGCGTGCAGCAATGCAACAATGAAAATACATATTTGCATTACCATGTAAATACAGCCCTGTTCAACTGGGTGTTGGACTACTGAAACAACAGGCTTCAGAAAGTCAGGATGCAGAACTGTCCTCACTCCCAGTTATCCTCAACACGGGCTGTCTGCTGAGCCCATTGCTGTACACTCTGTTCACACATGACCGCACGGCTAAACGCCCGGGGAATCACAATGTCAAGTTCGCCAGCGTCACGACAGTTGTGGGGTCCATCACATAACAATGAGATGACATAGAGAGAGAAGGGCTCAAGGCCGGGTACACCTCAACCCACAAACTCACCCCACCACACCCTTATTACCACGAGTTTAACATTTCCTGGCACTCACCATATGTACAGCTACTCCTGTGCCTAACGTCAGTTTATGGACATATCACCAATGTTTTAAGCTATGACATGATTTTATATAATGCTGATATTTATTTCTTTGTGATATTTGTTCCTGCATGAGATCCAGAGCAACAATGATTTATATTCCCCTTTATACGTCGATAGGTGGAGTTTGTTGCAACAGATGGTGATTGAGGCTGTTACTGGTTATATTCACGGCAGTGGTTCATATATTATTGATCGCTAAGTATTGGTCATTTTGGTTAGCCAGAGCTACTAGACGATTAATTGAATGTACCACGTTAAAGGCAGACTTCACAATTTTTAGATTCTTCATTTCAAAATGGCTGCAGTGTTAAACTTTGTCATAACTAAACTCACAGCATACGATGTTGAGTTTGTCATTTCCCTTTTCGGTTATTTTTGGTGCGCCACTTCCTCCGTTTCCAGGGTAACAGCCCAGCAGAGCTGCAAGAAGAGTTCCACATTGTTATCGCTCTGTGGTCACCGCCGCTCAGGGCAGGGAGAGTGGCCTCGGGAGTAAATGCAACAGAGTGATAGTGGGAGCAAAGGATGCTGTGAGCATTGACTGTATGGAGTGAACTGAGAACACAGAGGTTGGAAACATAGAGAACCTAGAGCATAGTGCACAGACCCTTCGGCCAAAAGTGTTGTCCCAAACATGAAAATACTTTAGAGATTTCTTAGGGTTACCAGCCCTCTATTCTTCAAAGCTTCACATACCTATCCAAAAGTCTCTTAAAAGACCCTATTCTATCCGGCTCCACCAGCGCCGACAGCACATTCCGAGCACTCACCACTATCTGCGTAAAATAAACTGAGCCCTGACATCGCCTCTATACCTACTTCCAAGCATTTTAAAACTGTGCCCTGAGAAAAAAGCCTCTGACAATCCATAGGATCAATGCCTCTCATCATCTAATACACCTCTATCAGGTCACCTCTCATCCTCCATTTCAAGAAGAAAAGACCAAGTTCACCCAACCTATTCCCTTAAGGGTTGCTCCCAATCCAGAAAAATCCTTGTAAATCTCTTTTGCACCCTTTCTATGTTTTCCACATCCTGTCTGTAGTGAGGTGACCAGAACTCAGCACAGTACTCCAAGTGGGGTCTGACCTGGATGCTGTACAGCTGTAATATTACCTCTTGGGTCTTGAACTCAATCCCATGATTGATGAAGTTCTACACACCACATGCCTTCTGAACCACAGAGTCAACCTGCGCTGCAGTTTTGAGTGTGCTATGGACTCGGATCCCAAGATCCCTCTGATCCTCCACACTGCCATGAGTCGCCATTAATACTATATTCTGCCGTCATATTTGACCTACCAAATGAACCGCTACAAACTTATCTGGGTTGAACTCCGTCTGCCACTTCTCAGCCCAATTTTGAATCCTATCAATGTCCTTCTGTAACCATGGACATCCCTCCACACTATCCACAACACCCCCGACCTTTGTGTCATCATCAAATTTACTAACCCATCCCTTCACTTCCTCATCCAGGTCATTTATAAACATTGCGAACAGAAGTGGTGCAAGAACAGATCCTTGAGGCACAGAACTGGTCACCGACCTCCATGCAGAATATGACCCGTCTACAACAACACTTTGTCTTCTATTGACAAGCCAGTTCTGGATCCAGAAAGCAATGACCCCTCGGACCTCCTGCTTCCTTACTTTCTTAATAAGCCTTGCATGGTGTACCTTATCAAATGCCTTGCTGAAATGCATATACACTACATCTACTACTCTTGCTTCATCAATACGTTTCATCACATCCTCAAAAAATTCAATCAGGCTCGTAAGGCACGACCTGCCTTTGACGAACCCATGCGGACTATTCCTCATCATATTATGCCTCTTCAAATGTCCATAAATCCTGCCTCTAGGATCTTCCCGATCAATTTACCAAACTCTGAAGCAAGGCTCGTTGGTGTATACTTTCCTGGGCTATCTCTACTGCCTTTCTTGAATAAAGGAACAACATCCGCAACCCTCCAATCAGTTAATATCTTTGCATTTAAAATAAGAGAAACTGCTGTTGCAGGAGATTTAAAATAAAATGGTTGAATGCTGGAAACATTCAGCAAATCTGCAGCATCTCGGACAGTCCCAGTTCCGAAACTGGGTCTTCCACCATTTCTCCTTCACGGATGTACCCTGATGTACTGAGTTCCCAGCATTTTCTATTTTATAATTTTACATTGTGTTTCTGCTACCCTGAGGGAAACATCGCAGCCAACTGTGCTGGGCAAGATCCCACAGTGCAAGAAGACAGTGATCAAAGATAGTTTAGCTGCTGGAGACAAGGTGAAGTGTATCCGTATCCTCTCACAATCTACAGCCCGGTAAACCAGCCTGAACAACAGCGCAGGCAGAAGATCCTTAGAGTCCCGTCCCACCTTAGCTTGTGAATCGAAAATGGCAGGAACACAACGGCAAATCGCCGACAACAAAGCAACTGTGACTGGGTTATAATGTAGGGATGGAGTCTCTAAGAACATGCAACTCACAGTATATGGACTTCAATCCAGGCTGGTAATTCTACAGCACGGATTGGAATTTCCTCAATCTGCTGTGAAGCTGAGGTCTCGGGTGGTTAGACAGTGGTTATGGGGAAATCACCGACCGCAATTCCCAGTGGGACATCATACCTCACATATATCCTGGAGAGGTCCGAAAAGGTAACGATGGAGATAGATGACGTAGGGCAGAGATTTTGTCTACATGGACTTTGGTAAAGCCTCTAACAAGATCCTGCGTGCCAGCTCATCTGGAAGGTTCGATCACGTGGGATTCGCGGGGACCTTGCGAGGTGGACTCACATCGGGTTCAATGACAGGAAGCAGAGGGTGATGACTGAAATTGGATTTAGCGAATGGATGCCTGTGACGAGTGGGAAGTGTGTGTCAGTATTGGGGCCTCTGTAATTCATTATTCATGCCATTGATTTGACATGAATGTGCCTGGCACTGTTAGCAAGTGTGTTTTTCATATTGCAACAGGTTACAAATAATTTCAAGGGGCCCTTCAGTCAGTTATAGAGATAGGCTGAGAAATGGCAAATGGTTTCAACTCAGACAAGTGATAGATGGTGATTTTTGGCAGTCAAACCAGGGTGGGACTGGTATAGTGAATGGGAGGTCATGGAGTGTTGTGGAACAGAGCGATCTGGGAGTACGAGAGTACAGTTCACTGAAAGTGGACGGGCAAGTATAGAGGGTGGAAAAGAAGGCTTTAATCATGCTGGCCTTCATCAGTTAGGGCATTGAGTTCTCGATTATGGACATTATATTGTAGATATATAAATTGTTGGTAAGACTACACAGAAAATTACATAAGTATTTTTCCCATACTATCGTAGGAAAGCCATTATCAGGGCGCAGAAGAGTTTGGTTAAGATGCTGCCTGTACCAGACGGCCGAGTGATAGGAAGAGGTTGGCTGAGCTGCATCTTTATTCCACAGGAGA
Organism: Hypanus sabinus; assembly: GCF_030144855.1. NCBI lineage: Eukaryota > Metazoa > Chordata > Chondrichthyes > Myliobatiformes > Dasyatidae > Hypanus > Hypanus sabinus. Next base: position 38,568 of record NW_026781481.1, on the reverse strand, counting down.
ATGGGAGTAACGTTGTCGGAGTTTATAAATTCATGAGGGTGCACAGGTAATGTGGGTGGTCGTGGTATTCTCCCCAGGGTTCAAGACTCAGGATTGTTTAATGTCAATCCAGTGAACTGCTGTAAAGGGGAACATAAATCATTGCTGCTGTGGATCTCATGCAGGAACAAAAATCACGAAGAGAAAAATATCGGAATTATAGAACACATCATAGCTTAAAACATTGGTGATATGTCCATAAAGTGACGCTAGGAAAAGCAGTGCCTGTACACATGGTGAGTGCCAGGAAATGTTAAACTCGTGGTAGTGAGGGTGTGGTGGGGTGAGTTTGTGGGTTGACGTGTACCCGGCCTTGAGCCCTTCTCTCTATGTCATCTCATTGTTATGTGATGGACCCCACAACTGTCGTGACGCTGGCGAACTTGACAATGTGATTCCCCGGGTGTTTGGCTGTGCGGTCATGTGTGAACAGAGTGTACAGCAATGGGCTCAGCACACAGCCCGTGTTGAGGATGACTGGGAGTGAGGAGCGGTTGTACATCCTGACTTTCTGAAGCCGGTTGGTTCAGTCGTCTAACACCCAGTTGCACAGGGGGCTATTTAGATTGTAGAGTTGGAATTTGCCGCAGAGCATTTCGGTCAGTATGAATATTGCTGAGGAACCAGTGTGGCAGGGTTGGAGTTATTGATATGTGTCACTACCAGCCGTTTCACCCTCTTTGTGATGATTGGCGGCAGTTCCACCCGGCGGTAGTCGTTTCATTCTGAAGGTGTATAGTTCTTTGTTGCAGGGATGATGCTGGCCGATGTGAAGCCTGGATGAGTGAAGTGTTGACGATGGCCGTGAAGTCATCAGTGAGCTGGTGCCCACACTGCCGGAGCACTCGGCCTGGGATGTTTCTGCCCCGGCAGCCTCGCAGGGGTTGGATCTCGGCAGAGTCCTTTCATTGTTGTTACAGAGAGTGGCTGCTCACCTGTGAAATTATGACACCTTTTTTCCCCTATTTGGAGGGGGGAGAGGTGGGAGAGAGAGGGGGAGAAAGAGAGTGGGACGGAGAGAGGGGGATGGAGAGCGAGAGAAGGAGGGAGGGAGAGAGAGAGTCAGAGTGAGGCAGAGGTGAGAGAGAGGAAGAGAGAGGGTGCGAGAGAGAGAGAGAGGGAGAGAGAGAAAGGGAGAGAGGCGGAGAGAGGGGAAGAGAGGAGAAGTGAGTGTGGGAGCGAGGGTGAGAGAGAGAGGGTGAGAGACATACACACACACTGTGGTATTTCGAATGATCAGGTGAACGAGTAGTCTTTGGGGTTCTGCAAGTCTCTGTCTTTATTGATGCTTTGCTGCGCGCTTGATTGTTCGATGGGGGTTGCCGATGCTTTTTTTGCTCGGGGGGGGAAGCGGTTGTTGTTTTACTGCTGCTTATACATGGGAGGGGGAGCTTGGGGTGGGATTTGGGGTTCTAACATATAACTGACATTCATTCTTCAGGGCACTCCTCTGTTTTCATGGATGTTTGCAAAGAAAGATAATTTCAGGATGTATATTGTGTACACTTCTTTGATATTAAGTGTACCTATTGCAATCTATTCAAACGTAGGAGCGGGTAGCTTTCGTGGCCCGTTTGTGTTGGGTGCCTCGAAGCACTGGGGGCGGGGGAGGTGCGATCACTGGTACAGTCAAAGCTTTTTTTCCTAACGTAGTCTGTATTGCCTTTGATGTCCAGTCAAATACACCAAGGATTGTTCCCCAGGGTTGGAGGGTCCGAAGCCGAAGGGCACAGATACAATGGAGCAATGGCACAGAGAGACCTGAGAGGTAATCTCAAGACACAGAACGAGTGAGTGTCTGGAACGAACTGTTCAGTGTTTGCGTTGTTGTTTATCTACCCTGGGTTCAGTATTCTCTGCGTGTTTGGAAATTCCCACTCACTGTCGTCTGCCTGTGAGCAGCTGGAAATTAAAGAAACATTCAAGTTGATTTGATTTGAAATCAGGTCAGAAAATGTTTGAAGCCATTCCGACAGAGCGGGTTGGAGCATTAACTTTGTTCCTCTCCACTGATATTCTTTATCTGGAGAGTGTTCCTTGAGCTTGCAGCATTTTCGAACATTAAGTTGGAATGATTTAATCTCCTGGTAAATAGACTTGTGTAGGACATTCAATTTAAATTCGCCATCTCACAGCACCGAAACAGGGCTTTCGGCCCTTATATACTGTGCCTTCCTCTGCCTGGACCCATCCACATGCACCCAGACCATATCCCTGAACACCTCCCTCATCCATGCACCCATACAAACTTCTCATATTTGCATTTGAAACCTGCATCCGCATTCGTGTCGCCCTCTGAGTGAGACAGTTCCTAATATTTCACTTTTTGCCCCAAACCCATGACCACACTGAACATGAGGGGCAAAACCCTACCTGCATTCACCCTAATTCTACCATCATAGTTGTCTTTACCTCTAGCCGGGGTTCCCAACCTGGGGCCCACAAACCCTCCAGTTAATGGTAGGGGTCCATGACAAATAAAAAGTTTGGGACCCCTGCTAGTATCTCCCCTCATTCTTCTGTGTTTCAGGGAATCAATTTCTAACCTGGTCAACCGACCCCTGTAACTCTACTCCTGAAATACCAGCAACATCCGTGTCCGGCAGGGCTCCTGCAGCCTCTACCCTATTCATGGGGATTTATCCATCCTAATTTACCTCAAGACAGCAAGCACCTGTTGTGTAATCCACGCACAATCCACGACTTGTCCGGCTTTCGTCATTTCTACAGTCTCTTCCTGTCTCCCAAGTAAACACAGGCACACAGAATTTGTTTAAAATCTGTCCCATCTCTTTCGGCTCCATGCATAGATAGGCACATTGAACACCTGGAGATATCTTGTGAAAGTTAACAGGGCAGTAAGGAAAGCACAGTTCCTCTCAATAAATTATCCTGCCACCAATTCGTGGAAATGTGCTTATTACAGTTGTTGTTTACAAATTTCACAAGAGTGGTTATGGAATGAAAAGTTTTATGTATGAAGGGTATTTTGTGTCTCTGTGCCTGTTCTAAAGGAGGGGTGGTGACTCTGGGAACAGAAATGTCAATGAAATCCTGAGTACTGGATAGAGTGATAGGACAAGATGTTTTAAACAGGAGGGGAGTCTAGTATCTGTGATCACAATCTCGATGTATTCAGATGTATATGGGGACATTATCTTCTATACTTCTGTCCAGTACCAGGATCTGAATATCACCTGTATCAATGCCAAGTGTTAATCGTAGTTATAGGTTAATTGCAGACACAAGAATATAATGGCATTTTAACTACTTAATTGAACAAATAAAGACCTTTAATGGTTATCACCACAATGCCTTGTGTGATATCCTTTGTAAATATCCTATAGTTCTCATTTGGAACAGACAGGCCGCATCAGACAATGTGTTTTGAGTTTGGAACAGCTTCGGTACTGCTGTAAGTTCTGTAGAGATGAAACTACTAACAGATTTAATGGAGGCACCTCGAGACAGGGTTAAAACAGCCATTAGAATTTTAGTTTCCCAATTATCAAATGACTGAGAGCACATTATTCATCTTTGTCACAATAAAACTCAAAGTATGCGAGGTTGTTCCTTATTTCCTATTTTCAGTTAGTTCTGCTGAGCCACTTCCTCCATCACCAGGGTAACAGCCCACCAGAGCTGCAGAGTGTTGAACATATTTATCACTCTCTGGTCACTGCCCCTCAGTGGCCTCAGGAACTGGTGTGGAGTCCCGGATGTGTTGAGCATTCACTGTATGGAATATATGATGTTGATGTTGCAATAGAGAGATAAATAATGAATGTAGGAATTGCATTCATGTAAATCTGTTTAGGATGTCACAAACAGGGATCACTCCCTCCAGAATCCCCTTGTTCATTCATCCCTCTTCACGAATCTTCCTCCAGATACTTATCCCTGCATACGTCCTAAGGGCTACACCTACCCGTACACCTCCTCCCTCACCTCCATTCAGACACAGAACCGTCCTTCCAGGTGAGGTAACACTTCACTGCGAATCTACTGAGGTCATTTATTGTGTCCCGTGCTCCCGATGCCCCCTCCTTTACATTGGTGAGACCCGCCATAAATTGGGAGACCGTTATGTCGAGCATCTTTGTATCATCTGCCGCAAGGGGGACTCCGCAGTGGCCAAACATTTCAATTCTGATTCCCATTCCGACCTCTCGATCAATGGCCTCCTCTTGTGCCAAGATGAGACCGTCCTCAGGGTGGAGGAGCAACACCTTATATTCCATCTGGGTACCCTCCAATATGATTGTATGGATATAGAATTCTCCTTCCACTAAACAAATTCCCCACTCTATTCCCCACTCTGAACTTTCATTACCGCTCACCAGCCTATTACTTTCCCTTGGGTCCCCTCTTTCCCTTTATCCTATTGACGACGCTCTGATTCTTTCATCTCCAGCCCTTGACCTGCTCATGACTTGACTTCACCTATCAGCTTCCAGTTCGCCTCTTTCCCTTCCCCGACCTTCATATTCAGATCACTTCTCCACCCCCACCCCTCAGTAATGATAAAGGCTCGTGGTCCAAAATGTGGACTGTTTACTCTTCTCCATGGATAATGCCTGTTGTGCTGAGTTCCTCCAGCATTTTGTGTGTGTTGCTTTGGATTTCCAGCATTTGCAAGCTTTCTACTGTTTAAGTGTGATAAATACGGTAACAATTATGTGGGCTTTGTTGAGATTGTACCTTGAAAATGGTGTAAAATCCTGCTCCCCATGCTAACACGGGTTATACAGACCAAAGAACAAACTGCCGGAGGAACTCAGTGGGTAGGGCAGCATCTGTGAAGGTACCCTCCCTCTGGACTGAGAGTGGACGGGAAATAGTCAGAGTAAAGAGGAGAGGGGTGGGGATGGGGCAATAGATGGGGAGTGAGAGGTGGATCCAGATGAAGGGGAGGTAGGGGCGTGAAAATAGTGACAAATGGTGGGAGATGAGTGGTGGGCAAGAAGGGGCTGCAGAAGTGGAATTTAATTCCATGAAAGATTAACAAAAAGGTTATAGAGTGTATGGTTTAGATTCACCAGACTTATTCCAGGAGGACGATGAAGTCTCAATGATCGTCTTCACATAAAACAGAGGCTGGCAGATGTGTGGAGACGGAAGGGATCGAGGAAATGAGGATCGGACAGAAACATGTGACTGAGATGGGAGAGTAGTCGCCATCTTGTTGATGGTTTGAGGGGCTGAATGGCCTCCTCCTGCTGTTTCTCACATGATGTTTCAGTGATCCCGTCCAGTGAGGCTGGAGGAATGTGAATAATATTATTATTTATCAGAACAGAAGTGATTTGAATGAAACCTTTTCGCGTCTGACTTGCGAATCGGATCGGGATGGGAATCGAACCCGTAACTCCGAGATCAAAGGTACGAGGGCAAAATTAAAATGTAGCTGGTATAAATATGAAATAACGTGTAAAATGCGGCGGATGGGTCGGGCAGTGTGTGAGGGGCGAGGAGCAGAGTCACCGGTTCAGGTGGGAGACCCCCCCACCCGTCACGTGACCCAAGTCCTCACTCCCATTTCAAACTCAGATCTGCAGCATTTGCTGTTTAGGCTTCCCAGGCCCCGCCCCCGCTCTCACAGACTCCGTATGGGCGGGTGTTTTCTTTCCGTTCTCTGTTGAAGCGGATCGTCGACGGGGAGCTGGAGGACCCATCGCTTTCTGTGGGACAAATTGATCAAGTTCTCGTCGTTCAGTATTGAGGCCGGTCACTCGGGGTGAACGCGACCGACAATTTCCTATCGGTGAGTACTGAACACGAGTGGGGAACCTATTGTTGGGTAGAGAGTCCCGGTAACTTCCTCGAACTGGCGGCCTCGTCCCACTTCCTGGACAAAACCTGTCGTGGTCGGTCCGGGTTATGGGACCTACACATCGAACCGCCTGAGATGAGCCGCCGCTCAGCCCCCTGGTGTTCTGGTCCCAGGAGCGGGATGAGGTGGAGATGCCGAGACTGAATCCATCCATTAAGATGTACCTGGTGAACTTCAGACAGATTCCCACACGATTGAAATGGGGAATCTTTATTTTGTTTTCCATGTACAGAGGTAGAGTGAAAATCGTGTCTCCGGTATACTCCACATAGATCAATACATTGCAGCAGTACATTGAGGTAAAAAAAAATCATTCTGGTTACAGAGAAAGTGCAGTGCAGGTAGATATGTGGTGCAAGGTCACATCGATTTAGACTGTGAGGTCAGGAGTCCACTCATCACGCTGTTCGCTTCTAACAGCAGAATGGACACCGTCATTGAGCCCGGTGGCATGTTTCTGTTTTGTTTTATCTTCGCCCCGATGGGAGGGTGAGAAGTGAGAATGTTCAGGGTTGTGGGGATCTTTCATTATGTTGTTTGCTTTACTGAGGCAGTGGGAAGTATAGACAGAGACCATGGAGGGGAGGTTGGTTTCTATGATGTGCTCAGCTGTGTCCACAGTTCTCCGCTATTTCATTCAGTTAAAGGAAGAGCAGTAGCCGTATGAAGATGTGAATTATCGGGATGGGATACTTTCTGTGGTGCATTGATAAAGTGTGTAGTGTGGAAAAGGGCATATACCAACGTTCTTATTGTTAGTTCTGGTTTGTTATATTGCAATCTGTTATCTACTATCTATTTTCTATCATCTCAGGATCTGTGTAATGCAGGAGGAGCTTCAGAGATCGCCCTCGATCCCCTTATCTCATCAGGCTCCATCTGCTCATCCCCTGCCCACTTGGTTCAAACTCTGTCCAGTCTGTATCCCACCACCTCAGTGATATATATTAACCAACTTGTTCAACCTCTGTCCAGCCTGTATCCCACCACCTCAATAATATATATCAACCATCTTGTTCATCCTCTGTCCAGCCTGTATCCCACCACCTCAATGATATATATCAACCATCTTGTTCAACCTCTGTCCAGTCTGTATCCCACCACCTCAATAATATATATCAACCATCTTGTTCATCCTCTGTCCAGCCTGTATCCCACCACCTCAAAGATATATATCAACCATCTTGTTCAACCTCTGTCCAGTCTGTATCCCACCACCTCAGTGATATATATCAACCACCTTGTTCAACCTCTGTCCAGTCTGTATCCCAAAGCCGCAATGACATATTTCAGCAATCTCTCTTTAAAACCTTGTCTTCATTGTGAAATTTTGTTTTGCATCTTTTCCAGGATATTTATATATGGGCAGGACTACCAGAGGTTTAATTGAACACAGCACGTGGCAGGGTAAAAGCAGCCATTTCAATTTTAGTTTCACCGTTACAAAATGACTGCAGTATTAATCTTTGACATTATGGAGTTCATAGCATCTGATGTTAAGTTTCTTATTTCCTTTTTCAGTTATTTTGGGTGAGCCATTTCCTCCGTTTCCAGGGTAACAGCCTGTCAGAGCTGCAAGAGGTGTTGCTCTTTTTATCGCTCTGTGGTCACCGCCTCTCAGCATAGAGACAGTGGCCTCGGGAGCAAATGTAACAGAGTGATAGTGGGAGGAAAGGATGCTGTGAGCATTGACTGTGTGGAATGTAATACACTAGGGTCGGAATGAACTGAGAACTAGCAAATTGTTTGGTGTGGGGTGGCATTTACAGTTTAGGGTGACCATCAGTTACTATCTGTGCATTGAAATGAAGAGGGGGAAAATACTACAGTTGCAGGAAATTTAAAGTAAGGAGGAGAAAATACTGGAGACGCTCAGCAGATCGGCAGCATCTTGGACAGTCTGAGTTCTGGAACTGGGTTTTCCACCTTTTTTCCTTTCAGTCTGATGCATTGAATTCCCAGCATTTTCTAGTGAATGGCAGGGCACCAAATGTTGTGGAACAGAGCGATCTGGGAGTACAAGAGTACAGTCACTGAAAGTGGACGTGCAAGTATAGAGGTTGAAAAAGAAGGCTTTAGTCATGCTGGCTTTCATCAGTTAGGGCATTGAGTTCTGGATTATGGGCATTATATTGTTAGTGTCGCTACACAGAGTATTCTGTACAATTGTGTTCACCCTACTGTAGTAAATATATTATCAAGCTGGAGAGGGTGCAGAAGAGATTGCTGAAGATGTTGCCTGGACTACAGGGCCGAGTCATAGGAAGCATTTGGCCGAGCTGGGTCTTTAGTCCAGATGAGAATGAGGGTGACATTGTAGGAGTCGATGAAATCAAGATGGAATATAAATAATGAGGTTGGATGTGGTATTTTCCCCAGGAATCAAGATTCAGAAGTGTTTGATGTCATTCCAGTACACGTGTAAAAGAGAACATAATACTTCTTAATCTAGATCCAAAGCAAGACAGAAAAAAAATAATGAAAGAGACCACAATAATAAACAAAACACAATACATAAAGTATGATATTTTAAAACGATTGATTGTATTTCCATAAAGTGACGTTAATCACTGGAGTGTCTGGACATATGAGACTGACATTGATACTCTTTCTGCATGTGCCTTGCGCGTTACACACTTGGGCGATCATGGGTCTCCAGATCCAATGACTCCTCACAGAGTCAATGATATCTCGTTAGTTCTTTCACAGTGTCCATATATTTTCTTCTTTGTCTTCCTCTTCCCCGTTTCCCAGGCATACGGCCTGGCAACGTAAGGCATTCTATTTCTCCCTTTGTGATGACATGGTGTAGGAATTTAAGTTTCCTCTCATTTAATGTTCTCATTAAAGAACTTTTTGTATGTGCACGTTGGAGTACCGTCTCATTAGTTACCCTATCTCTGTATGATATTTTCGGCATTCTTCTAAAAAACACATTTCTGTTGCTTCTCAGTTTCTTTGGAGTTCAGGTGTTATAGTCCATGTTTCGGAAACATACAGCAATATTGACCAGATGTAACATTTCAGTAGCCTAAGCCTTGTTGTCATAGAAATGTGTCTGTTGGGAAAAATGGGTTTCATTTTTTGGAAACACGAGTGAATCTGCAGATGCTGGAAATAAATAAAAACACAAATTGCTGGCAGAACTCAGCAGGCCAGACAGCATCTATAGGAGGAGGTAGTGACGACATTTCGGGCCATAGATGCTTTCTGGCCTGCTGAGTTCTGGCAGCATTTTGTGTTTTTATTCATTTTTTGGAAGTTGGTTTTGGCAATGGCAATTCTTCTTTTTATTTCTACTTTACTTCTAGCATCTTGTGATATAAAGCTACCAAGGTAATTAAAGCCGATCTTTTCTTCAATCTCTTGGTTACCAATGGACAATTGGTAGTTGGGAGTATCCTGCCCATTTTATTTTTCCATATATGTGTTTTTTTACCGTTGATGGTTAGACCAAAATCTGCACTTGTTTGTACTAATTTGTCTAGGAGGATTTGTAAGCATTCTACAGCAATTGCTATTAGGGTGGAATCATCTGCATATCTTATATTGTTGATGTAAACATCTCCAATTTTTATCCCATCTAGGTCTTCCATTTCTCTGAGAATCATTTCAGCATAGATATTAAATAATTCCGGTGAGGCAACGCATCTCTAACTCCCCTTTGAATATTAGTCCAACTGCTTATATTATCAACAATTTTTACAGCCACTGTTTGATTCCAATATAAATTTTGAATAATTTACTGGGCCCTTCCGTCAATGTTTAGTTAAGTGAGAATTTGAAATAGTTTTTCATGTTACACTTTGTCGAATGCTTTAGTGAAATCAATAAAAAATAAATATACATCATTTTGACATCAATTGCCCTTTCTGAAAGCGTTCGTAGTATGAAAGTTGCGTTCCTGGTTCCTCTATCCTCCTTAAGCCCATATTGCAGTTCAGAAGTTTCTGGCCTTAACTTGTTTTTAATTCGACTCAGAACAATTATCAACAAAATCTTTATTATGTGACTCATCAGACTGATTGTTCTATAATCTTCGCAGTCAATAGTTCCAGGAATTTTAGGCAGAGTTATAAATACTGATTTCAAGAGATCGTCAGGCAATACAGCAGACTCATAAATGCCATTAAACTCTTCAAAATAAATATCTACTCCCAGATCTTCTGGGGCTTGTATCATTTCCACTGAAATTCCATTAGGTCCAGAGACTTTACCATGCTTCATGCCTTTCATTGTTTTAGTTCTTTCTTCTTTGGTAATAGGTGGGCCAGGATTATGATGTTTATTTTATGGAGTTCCCCTCTATTATCTTCAAAAATCTGATCTATATACTGAATTCAACTCTCACATACTTTATCTGGGTCTGTTAGGATGGATCCGTCTGCTGATGCTGTGCATCCTGTAGAGGAGGTTTTCTAAATTGCTGTAACTTCCTTAATTTTCCTGTGCATTTATTTGCTGTTGTTAATATGACCTTCTACTTCATTGCATTTTTGATTCAGCCATTCTTCCTTTCCAATATTGCACAATCGTCTGGTCTGCGACGTTGATTATCTGTCTATAAAGTGACATTAGGCACAGGAGTGTATAGAACTGTCAGGGAATGTTAACCTTGTAGTGGGTGGGGTGTGGAGGGTGTGGTTACTGAGCAGAGGTGTTGATCAGGCTTACTGCCTGTGGAAAATAACCGTTTTGAGACTGCTTGTCCTGGCGTGGATGTTACAGATCCACAATTCCTTTGAGGATTGAAAGTTGCGTTCCTGGTAATACCAGATTTGTAAAGAGATTTTTGGGCTTATTGACCATTAGGAAGAAGTGACGGGATATTAACGCTAAAGTTGTAAAAGTCACAGTGATTCCAAAATATGCAGAATTGTGTGCAGCTGTTGTCCGAACTTGGAGGAAAGATATCGATGAGAGTGGAAGTGTGCAGGGAAAATTACACGGACATTGCTGGTGTTTCAGGAAATAATTATAGTGATAGTTTGAACAGGTTAGGGCTTGATTACCTGGAATACAGGGGAATGAGGGGGTATCCGAGCAGGGTTCCAACTTTTCTACGCCATTTTCCCCTACAATTAAAGAAAGGGTCCATGGGCCCGAGGTTCCAAACCCCCGCTAGAAACATAGAAATCGATGATGGTATAAAAAGGGTGAATGCAGGTATGCATTTTCCCCTCATGTTGGGTAAGATAGTGAACTTAATTGAGAATGTGACACATTTAAAGGGGTTCTGAGGGGGAAGTAAGAGATGAAGGTTCAATTGTAGTATTTGAGAGATGGCTGGGTAGTTACATGGATGAGGGAGGTTTGGAGGGCTATGGTCTAGGTGCAGGGGGCGAACATGACACGGACTGGATGGGCTAATAGTCCCGTGTCTGCGCTCTGAGGGCTCTGTGAATTTAATTTGATCGTTCGACACATATTCGACATTTGTTGCCGACAGATGGTATCCAACAATGTGTTTTTATTTTGGACCAGCGTCTGCAGTGCCGAGAGTTCTGTAGAGCCGGAACCACCATGAGATTTGCTGAATGCCCCTCGTCAGGGTAAAAACAACCAGTGGAATTTTAGGATCACCATCACAAAATGGTTGAATGTTCAGTTCATCTTTGCCGTAATGTCACACTGAGTTTGTTATTTCCCCTCTCGGTTATCTTTGCGAGCCACCTCCTCTGTCACCAGGGCAACAGCTCGCTGGAGCTGCAGAGAGTGTTGAACATGTTACTGACTCTCAGCGGAGAGACAGGGGCCTCAGCAGCCGCGGTTGATACGAGGATGCTTTGAGCTTTCACTGGGCGGGATGGATGATGTCTGTGTTGGAATGAAGAAAGAACTAATGATTGTAGAGATTGCATTTATGCAATTTTGTTCACTGTGTCAAACATCTTGCAGGCTGTCAGTGTTTTGTGCATGAAAAGAACAAAAATATCTCCTATACTTATTATTTTGAAATTTATATTTACAACATTTTGTTCCTGTTACGTAATGGGAAAGTGGCTGCTAATTGACCCGGGCTACAGCGCACTCAACAATAAAAAAAGTAATGAACAAGTGTGCTCAGAGTAACAGTGGAGACAAGTTGAAATGTATCAGCACCCTCTTCGTGACCCAATGCCCATGTTTCCCGGCTGATCCCCGTCCAGAACAAGGATCAACAGGCTCCAGTTCTGTCACGGGTTGGTGTGGGAGGGTAAGTTTTTGAATTGGGATTAGCTGAGACGCTGCCGCATATTACCGGCAGCAAAGAGCTCTGGGAGAGTTGGTGCTTCAGATACAATCTTGGGATGTGGTTTCCAGGAATATGGGACTGTCAGTGTTTGGGCTTCGGTCTACGTTGGTGCTTTTACAGAAGCGGCTGGATGTCCCTCCTTCCGCAACGAAGCAGACGTCTCCGGGGGCTGGATATTGGAAGCGGCTTCTCTCAGTGTGAAACGTGGGAACACCCACCTTGAGATGTGGAAAAGATGTGCGAGGCGGGAGTCAAAGAGAAACTCGAGATGCTGAAGATGGAACAGAACATAGAACAGTACATCACAGGAACAGGCCCTTCGGCCACAGTGGTGTGCCAGACAAGCTGAAAAGTAAATCACCCCCCGCCCCTCAAAAAATCTAATGACTCCTACCTACACAATGTCCATATCCGCTCAATCTTCCTCACACCCACGTGCCTATCTAAACATCTCTTAAAAGCCTCCGATGTATTTGCTTCCACCACCATAACAGACAGCGCATTCCAGGCATCCACACCTCTCTGAGTAAAACAACTTACCCTCACATTTCCATTGCATCTACTCCCTCACACGTTCATTGCATGTCCTCTGGTATTAGACATTTCAAAAACAGCGAAAAGATACTCCCTGCCTATTCTATCAATGTCTTTCACAATCTTATAAACCTCTATCAGATCTTCCCTCAATCCCGACCGCTTCGTGGAGAACAACCCGAGATTTTACACAGAAGAAATGGATGACGTTTGAAACCATTCTGACGAATGGTCAGGAAACCGAATCGGTAACTTTTTCCCTCTCCCCGCAGCTGCTCCTTACCTGCTGAGCGTTTCTAGTGATTCCCGTTTCTCTTTATTACATTCACCCTGGAACATTTTAAATCTCCTGCCAATGGATCAGCGCACCAGCGCTCGTTTTGTGACAGTTGATAGAAAAGCGAAGAAACCACCGCTTTTCCCAGTACATTATCCTGGTCCCAATTGTCCTGTTTTCTCCCCTGAAAATGCATTCAGTATTGTTGTTGATAACAAGGTTCAGAGAATAATCCGAGGAATGATAAGCATTATGCATGTGGAGCATTTGATGGCCCTGGGCCTGTGTTCAGTGGAGTTCAAATGGTTGGCGGGTTAAGACAGGGGTGATTATTTACACCGACTGAATGACAAGAAGTTTGGTTGCAGTGAGAATAGAGAGGGTGTCTGGATTAGACGGAGAGTCTGGGATCTGCGAATAAAGAATCTCAGAATAAAGAAGCTTCACTTTAAAACTGAGATGAGAGCAATTACTTTAGCCAAATGTTGGTTGATCTGTGGAATTTGATGCCACAGAGGGTGGTGGAGGGTGTCGTTGGGTACATTCATGTTATGCATTGCTAAATACGTTGCGTGCTATAGTAGGGAAGCAAGAATACGGTGTTGGGAAAAAATCATCCATGATTGATTATGCAGCAGACTAGAATGACCGAGTCACCTAATTCTGCCTCTATGCATAATGATTTTTTATCTTATACCATGACTGAGTGATGACTTCTTTTTATCCCATCACAGACAAAGGAAGATCTTCAGATGCTACCAAGCAACACACACAAAATGCTGGAGGAAATCAGCAGGCCAGGCAGCATCTGTGGAAGAGAGTAGAGTCGACATACAGATGCTGCCTGATCTGATGAGTTCCTGCAGCAATTTTATGTGTGTTTCTTTGTATCCCATGTCAGGTTTTGTAAAGTCGAGGGGCAGTTACAGATTTCTTCACTCGCATCATTATATATGAGTTCAAGATTAAGTTCCAATAAGCTTAATCCTCTGTTCTACTTTGTATGAGTAACATGCTTCATTATCTCTCTGGTTAAAGGTTGACCTGACCTGCGAGATTTATTGGAGGAAAAGCCCACGACTGGAAGAAAATCACAACTGAAGACGAGGGAACAGCAACAATGAACCAGCCCGAAGACGGAGAGCACCAAATGGAGAGAACCCATCTGACTTGGCGTTTCCATTGATTCAGTCAGGGGAAAGATTGGAGAGTCTTATTTACCCGAACACCGGTCCTTTTGGTATTACATTTTTGTACCAAGGAAGGTAGGAAATAGCTGGAGTGGGACTGAATCAGCCTAGGAATACCAATATGCGTCTGTCAGACCCAGCTGCACTCACTGCAGATTTGCTAATTACTCTGTGAAGCCACGCACATTCCCTCATATTGTTTGCTCATTTCAAACTCTTATCAGTTCTGCTTGTTTATTTGCTTGCCTGTGTTACGTCACATTAATCTGAAAATGCGTTGAGAATTTCCTCCCTTTATAAGAGGCCAGTTTTTTTCCTGTTCTGTTGATTGCGGAAATGTGGAATTACCGTGAACTGCAGCAACATGTCATTGACTCCTCTGTCTATTGCAAGCTGCAATGATACACTTGCCCTCGAGTATATCGTCGAGCAAGCCTCTGCTAAGAGCAAACCCTCTTGAAGCCAAATGTCCCAGCACCATATTTCAGTCTTAACTAGCAAATGCCAAACAATAATTTACATTTGTATACCCTGTCGCCATCAAGTGCTTTTCTACTAATAAATTGTCAGAACGTACGAACCTGTGATTAAGCATATTTAGGTTTTATAATGAAGTTATGTTCCCATTTGGCCCTGTACCAAAGGCATGGGTTATATCTGTACTTGGGATGAATAAATGTCCCTGCAGCCAGGACTGCTGGAGCTGCCGAGGTCGGATTAAACTCAGTGGTTGCGGGTTGGGAAACAGAGCGTTTGGTCAGGTAATAGAAGAGTTGATATAAAGGTAGATGCAAAGTTCACAGAGACTGGTGGAAAGGTCGGATGTGGACAGGACATCATGTAGTCAGCTGGAAACGTGTTTAATTCCATACAATAAGTATTAAGAATAAGAGTAACTTAGAACATGGATGGTGCATATTATCACCATTACACAGACCTGACTGTTATAAGGGTAGGATTGGTGTTTGATGCTTCAGTTTTTAGTTGTTTCAGAATACATATGGAGGATTGTCTTTACTAATTAGGAATGGTATCACAGCTACATAAACAGAGAACATCAACGTAGGTGAAAGTCAGAAACGGGAAGGAGGCTATCAATCTGGGAGCATTCTGTCAGCCTTCCCGAAAGCCACTGGGATAATGAGAGCAGATAACTCGGCAGTTTTGGGAAAGGTGCAAAAGCAACAAGGTTGTTGTCATTGTTGACCTCAACGTTCCTGATGTTGATTCCATCTCCTTGTTCCAAAATGTGTCAAAGGGCCAGAATGCGTTATGTGTCCTGGATGAATTCTTGACATAGTATGTGGCTGGGCGAACTGGAGGAGCTGCCATACTCGATCTAGTATGAGACAATGATGCTGGTCAGGTGACAGATATTACGATGCGTGACACTTTTGAGATAATGACCACAACACCTCAACTTCTATCATGGTCATGGACACGGATGGTAGCGGACGATACGAGGCAGTATTTAATAGTTGCAATGGTATTCGAAGCATCTTGGGAGTGTAAATTGGGAAAAACAGTTTCAAAGGGAAATGCACAATGGAACTCTGAAGTTTGTTTCAGGAACACTTGAATGCGGTTCGGGGAAGATTTGTTCCAGACACCGTGAAAGAATGTTTATATAAACGAACCGTGGTTCACAAGAGATGAGAGCATTTAAGCAAGAAGGAAGCATTATTTAGGTTTAGGAAGCAACATTCAAGCAAGGCTCTAGAGAATTATAAGGTCGCCTGGATGGAACTTAAGAAGTGATTTAGAAGTCGAAGGGAACTTGAGAAGTCCTTGGGAAGTAGGATGAAGGAAAGCCCAAGGCGTTCTACATGTGGGTGAAGAAGAGGAGGGTGAATCGATTGAGTGTAGGACTACGCAGGAGCAAAGGTGGAAACGTGCCGGAGGATACGGTGACAGGTGAGGTGCTTAACGAATGCTTTATTTTAGTGTTACCAATGAGATGGACAGTGATGGTGACGATAGCATAACATTGTCATTCTGCTAAGAAAGAGATGTTGTTCATTCTGCCAATAAACACCACGTTACTACAGGAAGTGACGGGGGGTGGTTACGGGGCACTGATAATGGTCATTGCATCCTCTCTGGCCACAAGGGTAGCAACACATGATTGGAGGCTGTCAAATGTTGTTCTGTAATTCAATAAACACAATGGGCTTAATCCAGGGGATTATAGACCAGTGTGTGTTACATCGGGGGTTGGAAAACCCTTGGAACGGATACTTGAGGACAGGAATTTTGAGCATTTGGAGAAGCATAACCTTACTACGGGTTATCATTTTGGATTTTTGATGGTGAGTAGAGAAAATGGAAGGGGATGTGCCCGAGACAATTTTCCACAGTACGGACCAGTCACACACAGAATATCTACCAACATTTGTGTCGACAGAGACTGAGTAGGAGTCACCATGGCATGGTGCATGGAAAGTTGTGTTCAACAATACTTTTTAAGGTTTTTGAAGATGATTGTCAGTGAGGATGGGCGAGTGGATGTTGTACATTGAACTCCAGTAAAGCCTTTAACAAGGTGCCTCATGACAGCTTGGTCTGGAAGACAAGGTCCCATGCGGTACAGAGAGAGAAAGTTAGATGGATTCAAAAATTGCCTTGAAATTAGTAAGCAAAGAGTGATGGATGAAGGTTTCTCCTCAGAATGGAGGCGCGTAAGTAGTGTTGTACCGCAAAGCTACAAGTTGCAATATTTGATATTTGTTATTTGATAGCAATGAATTGAATGCAGGTGCACAAGGCTTGACTGGTAAGTTCGTGGATGACGCAAAATTAGTAGATGGTACCCACGGTGAAGAATATCGTAGCTTGTAGGGGATCTAAATGGGCAGATGAGTGGTATATAGATTGCAAAACCAACATGAGCAGCAACGGTTTCATGCAGCGGCTGGTGATTATGTGCAGGGACCTGCCAGAGGAAGTGGATGAGGCAGGCACAATTGTATAATTCCAGAAGCAGTTGGGATGTGAAGATGGAATAAAGAGGCCAGGAGGGAAATGGGCTCAACACAGGAAATTGGGACCAGCTCTGTGGGCACTGTGGTCGGCATACTTCATCAGTAGGATGAGCCAGATATCACTGGACAGACGTACAGGCATGGTGTGGGAAGTGATGTTAACAGGGAATGTTTGGTTCCTAAACGAACTGCTGCTCAGATGCAGAGGATGCAGATACTGTCACATTTGCACATTTGCACATTTGCTCTCTGACACACTGCTTGTTTTGTGTAATTCAGGGCATCACCAGCGGGTGGAGCTGTCGTGCATCGCGATCAAAGTGTAAACAAGACGACGAAAATCGACAATCATCAGTCAGAATAAGAATGGCTACAGGTATGATCACCGGGATCTTTATAATTAAACTTCTGCCCTGTTGGTGCACAGTAGTTCAGATGAAGAAACTTACACAGGCGCTAACAGGGCAGAGAAGTTTTATCAAACATTGATCCCACTGGTAAAACGGCTTTGTGTTCCAGTTCCAGCGCAGGGACCTGACACCAGTAATGGTCGAATGACTCCGCTCACCAGGCCAAGCTTCACCTGAGTGAAAGGAGCTGGAGACCCTGAATCAGCAGGTTGAGAGTGAAACACATACAGGAATGAGACAGCGGTGTTGTTTGTTACGTAAAAGTCCAGGTTCAGGGTTTGTTGTACATCAGGGCCTGTTTAGAGATGAAAGACATCTCCAATTTTCATTTATAAAATTCAGAGACAGGTGATAAGTGCATTTCCGGGATTTCAGAGATTCTGTGATAACAAAACATTTCAGGATTCGGCAGGGCAGCTATCAACACCCCTCTTGTTGACAAAGTAGATGAGGGGAATTTTCCAAACTCTGTTTTCTGTAGCCGAGCCGAGAACTTTGCCAGACTTGGAAATGGCTGAGGATCAGGAGACCCTTCATTTTAGATAGACTTGTGGTCAGCTTCGGAGCATCACTGTCTGGTTTGGAGGGGCTACTGCACAGGACCGAAAGAAGCTGCAGAAATTTGTAAATCTACTCAGCTCCATCTTGGGTACTAGCCTACAAAGTTCCCAAGACATCTTTGGGAACCAGGGTCTCAGAAAGGCAGCGTCAAATTATTAAGGACCTCCAGCACCCCAGGCATGCCCTTTCCTCACTGTTAGCGTCAGAAAGCAGATACAGAAGCCTGAAGGTACACACTCAGCGATTCAGGAACAGATTCGTCCCTTCTGCCATCTGATTCCGAAATGGACATCCCATCTTTGGACACTTGCTTACTTTTTTTTGATATAGAGTCTTTCTGTTTTTGCATGATTTTAAAGATCTACTCAATATACGCAATTGGTTTATTTGTCTTCTTCTTCTTCTTCTTCTTCTTCTTCTTCTTCTTCTTCTTCTTCTTCTTCTTCTTCTTCTTCTTATTATTATTATTATTATTATTATTATTATATATTTTTTTATTTTTTTAATATTTCTTTTCCCTGCTAGATTATGTATTGCATTGAACTGCTGTTGCTAAGTTAGCAAATTTCACGTTACATGCCGGTGATAGTAAATTTGATTCTGATACTGTTTTAATACCCCAATCCATATCTGGTCTGTGACCAAATGGGGAACCTGAGGTCTCATAGTCCCTCATGAGATGATCTGCTACTTGAATTTAAATTCCAAGTATCTCTGATAGGAGACCCGGTATAACCTGTGACCAATTGTCTCTGTCTCCTGTAAGCATTGTGATTGTGCTCAGCTCTGTGATTCCAGGTGGAATAAAATAGAGATTACAGCCTTGAAACAGGTCCTTCTGCCCAAATAAATGCTGTTCTAAATGTCTCCGAGCTTGTCCGATTTCACAGCTGCCCAACTAAATGCTGTTCTAAATGTCTCTGAGCTTGTCCGATTTCACAGCAGCTTTTCCCATGTTTCCCTTGCAGACTTATTCTATCTTTTTTCCTGCCCACATCTTTTCTCAACTTTGTAATTTTATTTGTTTTTACTACCTCATCTGGCTGCATGGGTAATTTATACCCATCACCTACCACGTGAAAAAGTGTATATACCACCTTCGGTCCATTTTAAATTTCTGCCCTCTGGTCTCAGACTCCCTTACCCTGGGAAAAACACTGTCTACACCCTGATTATTTTATGTACGTGTGTAAGGTTTCCCTTCAAGCTCCCGTGATATAACCAGATAACCATATAACAATTACAGCACGGAAGCAGGCCATCTCGGCCCTTCTAGTCCGTGCCGATCACTTACTCACACCTATCCAAACTGACCTGCACTCAGCCTATAACGCTCCATTCATTTCCTGTCCATATACCTGTCAATTTTTACTTTAAATGACAATACCGAACCTGCCTTTACCACTTCTACTGGAAGCTCAATCCACACAACTACCACTCTCTGAGTAAAGAAAATACCCCTCGTGCTACACTTAACCGTTTGACCCTTAACTCTCAAATCATGTCCTCTTGTTTGAATCTCTCCAATTCTCAATAAAAAATACTATCCACGTCAACTTGATCTATCCCCCTCATTATTCCCTATCAAGTCCCCTCTCAACCTTCTAAGCTCCAAAGAATAAAGAACTAACTTGTTCAAACTTTCCCTGTAACTTAGGTGGTGAAACCCAGGTAACATTCTAGTAAATATCCTCTGCCTCTCTATTTTGTTGACTTCTTTTCTATAATTCAGTGACCAGAACTGTACACAATACTGCAAATTTGGCCTCACCAATGACTTGAGCAATTTTACCATTACATCCCAACCCCCATACTCAATGCTCGGATTTATAAAGGCCAACATACCAAAAGCTTTCTTCACCAGCCTATCCACATGAGATTCGAAAAAAAATATATTGAGGCTCCAGTCGGTCTTGAACTCACAAACTCGTGGTATAACAAAACCAGTGCTTTAATTCACAAAAAAAACAAACAGCCCCATCCAGTAACGTACTTGTCAATCTCCTCCTCACTCTTTCGAGCTGAATACCATCCATCCTCTAGATTAACAATTGCAACTGTATGTAAAGCTCTCTCAGCGTGTCTTTAAGTTTAGCTACTAGAAATGCACGCAAGACTCTTCAATTGCCAATGACTTGTATAGTTGTTCCATGACGATCATCATCCAGGAGACGGGACGGGACCCAGGGGACCAGGCTTCAGGGGCTCAATGTTATGGTCAGTCTGTAACCCAGGGGAATGGACATTGTTCATCACAAGGCAATGGTCAATCTTTGACCCAGGGGACTGGACATTGTTCGTCTCAAGGCAATGGTCAGTCTGTGACCCAGGGGACTGGACATTGTTCGTCTCAAGGCAGTGGTCAGTCTGTGACCCAGGGGACAAGACAGTGTGTGACAAAGCAAACAGAGAACGTGTTACCTACAGGATCGGACCATGAGTAATGCAATGGCGTGTCTGTGTGTGACACAGGTGACTGGACAGTTTGTGATCCAAGTGATTTATGTTTATTTATGCTTGATGATCCCAGTGATAATTCCCGGTATCACCTGATGCCGTTCCATTAATAACCGTTGGTTATCAGGGCATTCAACTAATGCGTATTCCGATAACAGTATTACTGTGTCTATACACTTCTTTTTCTGGGAGTGGATGTGTCCAGACACTGGTTTGTCGTGATGGTCACCTAGCAGGAAGTGTGGTTCACATTCACCAGCACAGTCCCACTCCAAATCTAGTCAGTCAGAGTCTCGGCTTCATTGCAGACACCCATTGTGAAACCTTGTTCGAGTATAAATCACTCCGAACCTGCTATTCATCATTCACTTCCGATGGGAAATTAAAGCGGGTACGAAAAGTAGTCAAGAGGTTTTTACTAGGCAACTCACCGAGGGAAGATCATCGGGACGCGGGAAGCAAGGTACCAAAACAGGGTCAGATTGAGAGCAATGTCACAATGGAATGTGACAGCCGCAGCGGAGGAGGAGCAAAGTCAGCCCGTAGACAGTTACGTCAGAGACACCGAGCAGGACCTTGGAAATGGCACAAGCGAGGCGACTGCCTGTCAGCTCGGAAGCTCACTGAACACGGAGTTGTCAACTCCCAAACAAGAAGCGGGTGAGTGAAATATGAGGGTGATGTGTTTGCAGATTGAATCAGGAAGCAGGTAAATGTGATTCCTTGTTGGAGGGTTGTTCAGAGAGGGGAAATGTGTTGGTGTGGTGTATGTGGTGTAGTGAGGCACCCGTTACCCCACAACATGAAATGCAGCTATCTGGATAAGTGATTAGTTCCAGGATTTGAGTTATGGGAAATGTATCCGCCAGGATAGAGAGAGTATATCTCTGGGAAGCGACTATTATGGACAGTCCCAACATTTATTGCCCATCTTAAACTGAAATCAGTGAGTGGGTGGGACGGTAGGAGAGACAGGTTACTACTGAATGTGGTCTTTCTGGTAACGTCATGCCCAGCGCATTGATGGATCGGTTTTAAGGGCGATACGTGTTTTCAGCTGAAAGCAGGTCAACACTGAGATTCAAGACGTGACTGGTTTGTTGAGCAGGGCCAGAGCGGTGGAGACAAGCGATATTTGAGTTTGTGACTACATTCTCTTTTTATATTCACAGAGCCAGAGTTTACAATCTCCGACCTCCTGGCAGAGGGGGGCGAGTATCGACTGTACCAGCTGACAAAATTCTACAGGGACAGACTCAAACAAGCGATTGAAGAAAAGGTTGAAAGACTCGGTTGGATGTTGACAAAGGAGGGACATTTCAGTAGAGAAGAAAATGAGGTGAGTGTATTTAGTGTATTGTCACTGAACTGCTGGTATCAGAGGGAATAGTAATCGATATTAATCTCCTGCACATTCTAGTTCTACATGGTAATGGAAAATTTGATCTCTGACTTGTCTTCAGCAGATCTGTTTTCAGCTGCTAAGGTGGGGAGCACTGGGAACAACAGGTTCAGCGTCACATTTTCCTCTCACACCTGCTGCATTTATCAGTGTGAAATAAGAGCAGTGGCTGCATATCTGGACTGTTGAACAGACATTCAGTCTAAATTTAATATTGCATCTTATCAGGACCATTGGTCAAATTCGCCTCAGCTTATTAATCCAGGATGAATATTAAACTGTCAGATTGTAAATTGGACCAACCGGCTTCACTGTGGTACTTGAGGGAGGGAAACCTGCTAACCACAGCTGATCTGGTCTCCATCTGAGTTCCCAACGAGTGGCCGACTTGTTATAGAAATAGAAAAGTACAGCACAGAAACAGGCCCTTTCGCCCATCTATTCCATGCCACACTACTGAAACTGCCTATTCCTATTGACTGCACCGTGTCCTGGCGCTCTATACCCTTATCATTCTTGTATCTATCCAGTTCTCTCTTAACCGCTTGTACCATTTGCACTGCTACCTCGTTCCACACTGTCACCACCCCCTGAGTGAAGAAGTTTCCGTTCATTTAAACTATCTATAACGCTCATAATTTAGTGAACCTCTATCAAATCGCCCTTTAATCTTCTGCGTTCCAAGGCTTAAAGCCCTAAACTGTTCAATATTTTCTTATACCTCAGATCCACCAGTCCTGGCAACATTCTTGTAGATTTGCTCTGTACTCTTCCAACATTCTTTGCATCTGTGCTCTAAGTAGATGATTGGATCTGCACACAACGCTGAAAACTAGACCTCACCAACGTTTTATACACGTTCAACATCACATCTCATCTCCTGTACTCAATACCTTCATTTCTGAAGGCTCATGTGCCAAATACTTCCTTTCCGATCTATCTACCTTTGCTGCCACTTTTAATGATTATGGACCTGCATTCCCAGATCACTTTGTTATACCACACACCTCAGTGCCCTACTGTCACTGTATAAGATCGATCCTGCTTGGTCATTCCAAAGTGCAACACGTCTCACTTGTCTGCATTATATTGCATCCGTCATTTTCCAGCCGATATCTCAGCTGGTTTAGACACCACTGCAAGCTTTGGCCGTCTTCTTCACTCTCCACCACACGTTCCCACTCTTGGTACCAGCTGCAAATTTGCTGATCCAGTTAACCACATGTTCATCCAGATCGGTGATGCAGATGACAAACAACAAGGGACCCAGCACTGATCCCTGTGGCACCGCACGAGTTACAAACTCCCAGTCAGAGATTCAACAGTCTATAACCACTTTCTGTCTTCTTCCAAATAGCCAATGTCAAATTCAAATTACCATTTTACCTTGAAACCTGAGCAACTGAACATTCTTGCCCACCCTCCTATGCAGTAGCTTGTCAAAGGTCATGCTAAATTACATGGAGACAACACCCACTTCCTTGAATCCGTGAATCCATGCACTTTCCTGGTCACTTCCTGGAAGAACTTTAAGATTGGTTAGACATGAACTACCGCACGTAAAGCTGATATCTTATTGCCCCAAAAATCAATAGGTTGTCCTAAAAGAGTATATATATCAGACAAACCTTTTGATGAACCATTTTACGTTATTAGCTAGCCTACCTTCACATTTCATATTCTGTCCACTTATGGCTTTTTTGTTGTTTTCTGCTGGTTAGTAAAAGCTTCCCAGTCCTCCAGCTTTCGACTATATTTTGCAATATTCTCTGCCCTCTCCTTTGCTTTTGTGCTGCATTGACTTCCTCGTCAGCCACGTTTGATCATCCTCTCTTTGGAATAATTTTTCATCTTTGTGATTATCTACCTCTACCGACGCCTTCCGAATCGCTACGAGAATCTTCATCTACTCCTCACCTACTTTGGTGTTTCCTCTGCTAGTGTCATCTTCCAATTTATTTTTGCCCAGACTGTAATTCCTTTATTCCACTGTAACACAGATGCATCTAAATTTACCTTCTCCCTCCCTTTCTGTTATTTTATGATCAATGCTTCTTATGGGTTTATTTACCTTAAGCTTCCTAACAAATCTGCTGCAATACACAACACCGGATCCAGATCCGCTTTTCCTATAGTGGGCTCAACCACAGGCTTCTCTCAAAAGCCATCTCATAGGCATTCTATAAATTCCCTCACTTGGGATTCAGCACCGACCTGATTTTCCAAAGCTATCTGCATATCGAAATACCCCATGACTATTTTAACACTGAGCTCTTTATTTGCCTCTTCTCTTTCCCACTGGAATTTGTAGCCCACATCCTGGTTACTGTTCCGTCAAGGTCATTTTTCCTGTGCAGTTTCTTAACATCTACATCATCCAATCCAATATCACCTCTTTAGAAGGACTTCTATTTTTCTACGAGAACGGAGTCAAGCCAACCGTTTCACCTACCCGCTTGTCCTTTTGATTAAGTATGTATCCATCTTCTTTTCGCCACAATTCAGTGATGCCTGCCATCCTCTCACTCTCCCACTCTTCCGTTCTTGTTGTCGCATCTTTTTTGATGTAATGTTGCACACTTATGTAAGTTAATCACGTTGAATATACAGCAGGGTGTCAGTAAAATCTTATACTTACAGAATATTGATGTAGAATTTCCTTCAGTTACTGTTTCTCTGTTAATGACTGAACCCAGGGAGGATGAGACAGCAGCCCAGTGACTGCATCTGTTCTGAAACTACCGGGACCATGAACAGATATTTTCCTCCACATTCCCCATGTCTGTCTGTCTGCTCCACAATATATTCATTGTTTTCTTTTATAGAAAGTCACTGAGCTGACAGAGAAGGGAAACCGGGCAGAGAGTTCCAGACTCTTCCTCAGTTTGGTGATGGGCAAAGGCTCCCGGGCCCGGAGGGCGATGTGGGAATCCTTTGTGACATGGAGGACTGAGTTACCGAAGTTGGACAGAATACTGAGGGAAGTACAGGAGCT
Source organism: Hypanus sabinus (assembly GCF_030144855.1). Lineage (NCBI taxonomy): Eukaryota > Metazoa > Chordata > Chondrichthyes > Myliobatiformes > Dasyatidae > Hypanus > Hypanus sabinus. The sequence continues at coordinate 13,654 of NW_026781481.1, read as the reverse complement.
CGGTATGTTAAAACCACGCACTGAACACAAAGGCACATTGAAATAAACAGTTTTTATTATTCTAGCTCTGTTTTCATGGACATTGTTTTGATTCAAACAGGTCCTGATCCACAAGAATACATGGACATCGGCCAAGTGTTATCTGAGTTACCCTCTCATCTGATAGGTGAGTGATGAAATGCAGAGTTCAAACCAGATCTCAAATGTTTGACTGTGAATTGCTGGAACCTGGGAATCAAAATTCACCATTAATCATTCGCTGATCTCTGGTTCGGTGTACAATTCAGAGAATATCTCGCTGCAGCCTGAATATCCTACATTGCATTTTTCTATTAATCCAGCTGTTGGGTGGGTGTGCTGAACCCTTCACTCCTGTTTCTAATGCTCAAGGAATGCCCACACACCTCAGGCGGGCTCCTGATACACTTTATCGTCCAGCTGAGGTGTCTTTTCTACATTCAGACCTTTCAGATTCCGAAGCCCCTTGCCCTTCGTAACAACAGCTACACTCAATTATGTCTGCTGATGCTCTTTACATTTTGTAATTCCCCTAATGACTTCTACAGAGTGTGTCTGCCATTTCCTTTTCACCCATTACGACATCTACAACATCATTTTTCAGCGCTCCGATATCGACCCTCTCACTGTCTTTTACTCTTTATATATCTGGGAAAGAAAAAAATACTTTGGTATCCTCTGTTTTTTTATTGACCATACCCTTGCATTTACTGCGCATTTCATGTGTAGACCTCGGAGAATCTATATCATAGTTGCATCCGACATGACGCAGGCAATAAATTCCAGGCACCCACCACCATGTGAAAACTCGACCAATGTGCTGTAACTTTACCCAGTCTAACCCTCACCAAATGCCCTCTGGTACTAGACACCAGTCACATGTGAAAAAAAAACAACAAAATACAGGCTGTGTACCTAAACTCTCATCTCTCAAAATTGTACTCCTCAGTCAGATCTCTATTCTAACTCCAGAGTAAACAAACCAAGTTTTTCAAACCTCTACTTGTAGCACATGTCACCGAATCCAGACAACACCCTGATGAACCTGTTCAGCACCCTTTCCAATCCTTCCAAGAGCTGGACAATCAGAAGTGAATACAATACTGCAGATGCTCCCTAAAACCGTAAGATCCAGGGGCAGAATTAAGCCATTCGGTGCAGTAAATTTGCTCTTCAATTTCTCCCTACTCCATTATCCCAGTAAACATTGACACTCTTCCTAATCAGGAACATATTGACCTGCATTTTACATATACCCAATGACTTGTCTTCCTCAGCTGTCTATTGCAATGATTTCACAGATTCACTACCCGCCAGCGAAATAAATTTCTCCCAATGTGGGTCCCCGGCAGCCAGGACAGTTCACACAGTACTCAAGCATGTTAATTTTCTGTATGAGCCTCCCATGTGGGATCTTGTCAAACATCCGACTAATATTCAAGCAGAAAATATCCATGTGTAACTTCATCCATCGCCTTTGTCACCTCCTGGAGGAACTCAATCAAGTTAGCAAGAAACTACACCCCCCTCCCCCAAAGCCTCACTGCTGAACCCTAACCCACCTCAAACATTCTCTCTTTCATACTCCCATGGGGCAGAAAATATAAAAGGCTGAAGGTATGAACCGACAGCCTCAAGGACAGCTTTAATTCTGCATTTATAAGACTGTTGAATGGTCATCTACTATGTTATTATTGGCTTCTTAATAATAAATCCAATATGTATGTATGTATGCATGTATAATTGTAACATCGTTCATCTCGTCACTAATTACCACTCACATGATAACCACAATAGACATAGAGAAGTGCAGTAAGAATACAGTGTTGGTATGAACGGATTTAAGGAACAACTGCTAATAGATTATGTAATTCGATAGCAAGCCCTGGGGTAAGCAGAAATCTTTCAACATTATATTGTTTATCAAACACCGGTTGATTCTGAGACAATCCTGACGGAAGTACTCGGCCCGAAACGTCGACAGTGCCTGTTCCTGTAGATGCTGCCTGGCCTGCTGCGTTCCACCAACATTTTGTCTGTGTTGCCTGATTCTGTCCCTCGTGTGTTTAAGAGAAGTTCCTAATATATATAAAATGCAACAAATCTTTGTGAAATTTCCACAACGTCTGATGAAGCATCGGCATGAAATAATCGCCCTATTAACATCCACAGAGGAACAGCCACTGTTATAAAAATAAATGGAGGTGTATTCCAGAGCGACTTCCACAGCTCTCTGTGGTTTTGTCTAGTTGTAAACCTGCTTTCTAATTTACTGAAACGGACAAAAATCAGGTATCAAATCTGAAGAAAAAATAATAAACGAATTATACTTTGACACAGCTGTACAGGGATGATTGGAAATTAGTTGTTCTTGCATCAGTAAAGCTAAAACTATTAATTCAAATACTGGAACTAATTTCCAAAGAAACCGTATATAGTATATATAGCTATGCATGTCTGTGTGGTTCTATAAAATATTAAACTACTTGTGTAGAAATAGAAATATAAAAGAGATTAGTGAGTCACTATCGACGGGTTCAATGTCCATTCAGAGACTGGATGGCAGAGAAGTTATCCCTGAATCGTTGAGTGTGCGCCTTACTCCGATCCTGTACAGTAGTCCCCATGAACCAGACGGTGATGCAGCCAGTTACAATGCTCTGCAAGTTACACCTGTAGAAATATTCGAGTGATGTTGGAAAGTCCTGATGAAATATAGCCGCTGTTGTGCCTTCTTTTAGCTGCATCGATATATTAGGCCCAGGTTAGATACTCATAGAACATAGAACAGTACAGCACATTACAGACCCTTCGGCCCACAATGTTGTTCCGACCCTCAAACTCTGCCTCCCACATAACCCACCACATTAAATTCCTCCATATACCTGTCTAGTACTCTATTAAACTTCACCTGTGTATCTGCCTCCACCAGTGACTCAGGCCGTGCATTCCATGCACCAACCACTCACTGAGTAAAAAAACTTCCTCTAATATCCCCTTTGAACTTCCCTCCCCTTAAAGCCATGTCCTCTTGTACTGAGCAGTGGTGCCCTGGGGAAGTGGCGCTGGCTGTCCTCTCTACCTATTCGTCTTAATATCTTGTACACCTCTATCATGTCTCCTCTCATTCTCCTTCTCTCCAAAGAATAAAGCCCTAGCTCCTTTAATCTCTGATCATGATCCATACTCTCTAAACCAGGCAGTATCCTGGTGAATCTCCTCTGTACCCTTTTCAATGCTTCCATATCCTTCCTATAGTGAGGCGACCAGAAATCAGTGTGGCCTAACTGAAATCCACAATTAGCTCTAAGGTTATATTTTCATCAACGCAAGGAGGATTCAGCTCTCCGGACAAGCATATGCAGTTCTGATAAAGGGTACGCATCACTGAACGGAAATAAAAGCAGAATCCATAAAAATGAAGGAACTATCATAGGAGAAGGAAGTTAATCAATGGAAGAGTGTCCTGGCTTGCGTATCTAGTCATCCGGGCCGCAACGTCCATGGTCGACTCTGATAGGCGGAGGCATCATAATACAGTGCCCCACACTCCACCTGCCAGACTGATCAGTAGCAGTTGCCAAGACTTCACCACCTTCTCCACACACACGATGTACACCACTGATACGCTTATGGTCTCTGCCATTCACGGAGATTCCTTTCCATCTTTCCTCCGCTCCTCCATCACTCCATCCTCCTCCATCCATTTTCATTCTTGTCGTTCTGATGGGTTATCGATCCGGAACTTCACTGTCATTCTTCTCCAGATGCTACCCGACTTGAGTATTTCCTACATATTCTGTTCCTGTTTAGATGCAAGAGCAGTGGACACCTCTGACGCCCCAGTGTGCAGCTTTGTCAAAATGCACAGTGTCCTGCTCTCCATATTTCCGCACCAGATCACCATTAACATCGACTGTTAATGATGCAAACAATGCTTTAAATATAGTGAAATGTTGTTGTAACATAAGTACAGTCAGGATTGAATTAGGATATCGGGGGAATGATTACCTTCACAAGTCATTAGTACCAGAATTTAAGGATTGGACATTTTCTCTCAGTTCTAGTGTCTGTGAAAATAATTTTGCTTTCTGTCCTAATTTCCATGGAAGCATTGAATTAATTCATGTAATCTCAAACACTGAATGTTGAAATGCAGTTATGATATTCTTTGTCAGTTGAACAATTTGATATATTGACAATGTTCTCTGTTCCCATGGAAGATGTTCAGCAGAAACACAAGGAGACTCTGAGGGCACAAACTGAAACACTGAGAGTGAACACGATCCTGATGAGGGAGAAGGTGAAGGTTTTCAAGCTGGTTGATCGATACGCTGAGCTCACGGTCATTTCTACTGTTCGAGATCGGACACTGGTGGAACATGAGCTGCTGGCAAGAGGCAGAGACCATGAGGAATTGAGAGAGAACCATCTCCGCCGAAAGCTGGAAAAAATCCGGACTGATCAGTTGTTCCAGAGTAGCTTTTCCCGGAGTAAATCCAAATCTGGGAGCTCGGCAGCAGTGGCTGGAGTCCCGGGGATTGGGAAAACAACAATGATACAAAAGATTGTTTATGACTGGGCCACGGGGAAAATATACCAACAGTTCCAGTTTGTATTCAGTTTCAAATTCCGGGATTTAAACACCATTAACTGCAGAATAAACCTGAAGGAACTGATTCTGGATCAGTATCCTTACTTTGGGAATATCCTGAGAGAGGTCTGGAAGAACCCAGAGGGATTGCTGTTTATATTCGATGGTTTGGATACATTCAATGACAGAATTGATTTTTCTGACAGTCGCAGAGACACAGAAACTCAGTCCACATGCACAGATCCTGAATTCAAGTGCAAGGTGTCTGACATTGTGTACAGTTTAATCCAGGGCAAGCTGCTCCCAGGGTGTTCAGTGCTGGTGACCACCCGTCCCGCTGCGTTACATTTATTGAAAAAGGCTCGGATTAGTGTCTGGGCCGAAATTCTCGGATTTGTTAGTGAGGAACGGAAGGAATATTTCATCAGGTATTTTGAAGAACATACGATGGCAGCAGCTGTTATCAAACACGTGGAAGAGAACGAGATCCTGTACACCATGAGCTACAACCCCTCCTACTGCTGGATCCTTGCTCTGGCACTGGGCCCCTTCTTCACACAAAGAGTCAGGGACCCGCAGCGAGTACCCAAGACCATCACCCAACTGTACTCCTACTATATTTACAACATCCTGAAAAACCACGGCCGTGAGATTGAGAACTCCCGCGATGTGTTTCTCAGGGTTGGTCAGATGGCCTTCAGAGGAGTGTCCGAGAAGAAGATTGTGTTTACAGATGGAGATTTGATCAAGTACAATCTGCAGTCTTCCCAGTTCCTGTCCGGGTTCCTGATGGAGCTTTTGGAGAGAGAGGATTCTGCCCGGGGCATAGTGTACACATTCCCACACCTCACCATCCAAGAGTTTGTAGCTGCAGTCGCACAATTCCTGAATCCACATCCCGGGGATATCCTGATATTCCTTACTGAAGCCCACAACACGACAGATGGGCGATTTGAAGTATTTCTCCGTTTTGTTGCTGGTCTTTCCTCCCCAATGATAGCTCGGGGCCTGGAGGAGTTTCTGGGTCCATTTACTCATGAAACAACCTGCCGGGTGATTGACTGGGTGAAGGAGGAGGTTAAACGCCAGAGTGGAAACACGAGGAGTGAATCTGGTAAAAGGAGCCTCCTGAACATATTGCACTACCTGTTTGAGTCTCAGAATCGTGGACTGGCTCAGGCCGCACTGCGATCTGTGGAAACACTTTCATTCAGTGGAATCACACTAACCCCGATTGACTGCGCGGTCCTGTCTCATGTCATCGGACTCTGTGATACAATAAAATACCTCAACCTAGAGTACTGCCACATTCAGTGTGAAGGAACCCAGCGGCTGGGACCCGGGTTGTACAAGTGCCGGGAGTTGAGGTAACTTGATTTATCTCTCACTCTGAACTGCGAAACTGTTCCATTGTGTTGTTTCAATGTAAAGTTTTTTGGGTAAAACTGTAGTAATTCAGATTGCCAAGACTTCTGACAAATGCCCAACGATGGGAAGGTTCCTTGTGAAGGGATGCTGGAGACTTCATCAGATCAGTGAACAACGGACATTAGTTTAATGGTAGTAAATCACAGGAATGGCCGTGTTTCTCGCTGCCTGTGACACGTCCATTGACAATATTCCTTCTCACTGTTACTGACACCCAGACCGACACTGACTGCAGCAGGTGGGTCAGAGATTCACACCCCCTTCCCGGTGAGGGACAAGAGACCGTCTGCAGACTGTCCCAGTGAGAAGGAAAGAAATACCATTATGAGATTGTCCTTGCCTGCCCTTCCCCGTGTGTGACTATCACCATCAGTCCACCTGTGTGACTGTGCTCACTACCAGATACCCAGACCCCACGGGCGCATCTCCTCTCCCGATTGTGGACATCAGTTCAGACCCACCCATCTCCTGCAGGATCTGTCTTCCTATCCCTTTCTCTCAGGTGGGATCACTTCCAACATCTCCCATTAATACTTACCCATTTACAAATCTTCCTCACTGTGGGAGTAAATTACTGGCATTCCGTAAATACCCTGGAGTTGGGCAGTGAGGGACATTGACAGTGACGGGAACTCCGATTAGCGATTTATTGAAGGGTTTAATGTTTCCTCAAATATCCGAGTGAGAGAAATTCCCTCAGAAACATGGCTTGAATCACTTTGATCATCAATTTGTCTGTTTCTGTTTAGACTTGGGGGGAATCAGCTGGGAGATTCAGGACTGAAACTGGTGTCTGCGACTCTGAGGAACCCCGAGTGTAAAATACAGAAACTGCGGTAAGTACCAGACTGTGGGAGATTGTGTTTACAGTCACAGGGTGTCTGACACTGAACATTATTGTGATCAGTGAAACAAAGAAGCATAGAAAACAGACAGCGCAATACAGGCCCTTCGGCCCACAAAGCTGTGCCGAACATGTTCCTACCATAGAAATACCTAAGCATTACCCTTAGCCCTCTATTTTTCTGAGCTCCATGTAGCCATCCATGAGTCTCTTAAAGACTCTATGGTTTCCATCTCCACCAGCGCTGCCGTCAGCCCATTCCACGTACTAAATAGTCTCCGTGTAAAAGAAAACTTACCCCTGACATCTCCCCTGTACCTACATCCAAGCACCTAAAAATATACCCTCTCATGCTAGCCATTTCAGCCCTGGGGAAAAGCCTCTGACTATCCACACATTCGATGCCACTGATGATCTTGTACACCTCTGTCAGGTCACTTCTCATCATCGGTTCCTCCAAGAGAAAAGGCCGAGTTCACTCAAGGTATTCTCATAAGGCATGCTCCCCAAACCAGGCAACATCCTTGTAAATCTCCTCTGCACCCTTTCTATGGTTTCCATGTCCCTCCTCTAGTGAGGCGACCAGAACTGAGCACAGCATTCCAATTGCGGTCCGAGCAAGGTCCTATATAGCAATACATTACCTCTCGGCTCTTAAACTCAATCCCACGATTAATGAAGGCCAATACACCGTATGCCTTCTTAACTACAGAGTCAATATGCGCTGCAGCTTTGGGTGTCCAATGGACTCGGACCCCAAGATCCATCTGATCCTCCACGCTGCCAAGTCTTACCATTAATACTACATTCTGCCATCACATTTAACCTACCAAAAGTAACCAACTCACATTTATCTGGGTTGAACTCCATCTGCCACTTCTCAGCCCGATTATGCATTCTATCAATGTCCCATTGTAACCTCTAACAACCTTCCACACGATCCACAACCTTTGTGGATAACCTTTGTGTCACAAGCAAACTTACTAACCCATCCCTCCACTGCCTCATCTAGGTCATTAATAATAATCACAAAGACGACGGGTCTCCCACATCTGACACTAAGCAGAGACAACTAGCCTCACACACATACTCTCTGTCTGTATTGTAAACAGATAACCTACCTCGCCTCGACCCTTTATCGCCGAAGCCCCGTTGAGCCAAAGCCTTCCTACTCTGTCTCCCGCTCCTCTGACGCTCGCTCTGTAAATCGGTCTTCCTTTTAAACTCTTCTCGCTGTTCTCACTGGCCGACCTGCACAATCGTGCTGAAGAAAAAAACATCAGTAATTGTGTTACTGATAAACAGTGGGGATTTGTACCGTCTCCTGTCTCTCTGTGTCCTTCACCCTCACTCTCTCTCATCTCCAGGCTGGACAATGTCGGTCTCACAGATTCTGGTGCCGAGGAACTCGCCTCAGCTCTCAGTACAAACCCATTACTGTCGGAGCTGGACCTGAGTTTTAATAAACTGGGAGATTCAGGAGTGAAACTGGTGTCTGTGGCTCTGAGGAATCCGGAGTGTAAAATACAGACACTGTGGTAAGTACCAGACTGTGGCAGATTGTGTTTATAGTCACTGAGTGTCTGACACTGAACATTAATGTGATCAGTAGAATCAAAGAAACATGGAAAACATACAGCACAATACAGGCCCTTCGGCCCACAAAACTGTGCCGAACATGTTCCTACCTTAGAACTACCGAAGCTTTACCTATAGCTCTCTATTTTTCTGAGCTCCATGTAGCCATCCAGGAGTCTGTTAAAGACCCTATGGTTTCTGCCTCCGCCATTCCACGCACTCGCCACTCTCTGTGTTAAAGTCTTACCCCCGACACCTCCACTGTACCTACTTAAAAATATGGTGTCTGCGGCTCTGAAGAACCGCGAGTGTAAAATACCGAAACTGGAGTAAATGCTGGACTGTGGGAGATTGTGTTTACAGTTACTGGGTGTCTGAACTGAACATTAATGTGATCAGTAATTGTGTTACTGATAAACAACGGGGATTTGTACCGTCTCCTGTCTCTCTGTGTCCTTCACCCTCACTCTCTCTCATCTCCAGGCTGACCCATGTCGGTCTCACCGATACGAGTGCCAAGGATCTCGTCTCCGCTCTCAGTACAAACCCATCACTGACGGAGCTGTACCTTAGTGATAATAAACTGGGAGATTCAGGAGTGAAACTGGTGTCTATGGCTCTGAGGAACCCGGAGTGTAAAATACAGGCTCTGCGGTAAGTACCAGACTGAGGGAGATTGCGTTTACAGTCACTGGGTGTCTGACACTGAACATTAATGTGATCAGTAATTGTGTTACTGATAAACACTGGGGATTTGTACCGTCTCCTGTCTCTCTGTGTCCTTCACCCTCACTCTCTCTCAACTCTAGTCTGGGGAGTGTCGGTCTCACAGATTCTGGTGTCGAGGATCTCGTCTCCGCTCTCAGTACAAAACCATCACTGACGTGGCTGAACTTGGGATCAAACTCGCTGACAGACCGATCTGTCCCCGCTCTCCGCCACCTCATACTGACCCTCCCGAGTCTGGAGTGGATCGGGTGAGTGTTTGTGTTAATGTTCAATGTGATAAAATATCAGCGGATCCGCGGGTTTTCTGGTGATATTTGTCTGTGAGTGTTGTTGAAACATTAACCCCGGTCCCCTGTTACTGACACTGTTGTGTAATCTGTTTATTTCACCTTTATTCCTCCATCTGTTTCAGGCTGCACTGGAATCGGTTCAGTGAGGCCGAGGGGAATAAACTGAGATCTTTGCGGGGACTCAGACCCGGACTGATAGTAGTGGATCTGTGAACATCTGGCCTTTAACCTTTATCTTACCTGGAACCCAGACCCGGACTGATGGTGGATCTGTGATCCTGTGAACATCTGAATGTGTGAACATCCCCGCTCGCGGGATGGGGACATTTTGACAGATTCCACACCCTCCATTTTAACTCCCGCCGTTACATTTAATGGCCGTGATCCAGGTGTGATTCCCAACGGTTTTAACGGAACTGGCTCCAGTCTCGCGCTGTGTGTTGTTCGTTGTGATCCTGCACTGACGTATATCTCCTCCGGTCCAGCACCAGCTTCCGCCGGATGTGCGGGTTCAAGACTCCCCCACGCGAGACCCCGGGGTATTACACAGGCAGGAAGAACCCGGGGGCGGGGCTTAGTCTGGGACACCGGTATCCCAGGGTGGGATTATCCCCGGAGAGAATCCTTTTGCTCCCTTTGCTGAGGACGGTGCATTCTGCAGCCTGGCCGATATAATGATGTTAAATGGACAAATCCCTCGGCAGTGACCCTGGATCTGCAGCGATCCCGGACACGGCCCTGAAGTGTGATTTGATAATCATCGGTTCCCCGATGCAGAGTGACGGTGAGAAACGGGACTGATTATTCAACCGGTCAATCGTTGTCGCCGGCCAGTTAATTGTGTGTGAGTGTGAGTGAGTCGGGAGCAGCTTATTTATTCCCGCACGTCAGCAGCTCACTCGTTGTTTAATTTATATTTGTCATGATGAAATCAATAAACCGCTGTAACTTTCCGTCTTGGTGTCGGACTTGAGTCACTTGAAAGGAGAAACAGTGACCTGGGGTTACAGCTGCCCCCGCACCCTGTGCACTGTAATAGTGGGTCTGAGCTCCTCAGCAGCGTATCAGAGTCTGGGTGCCCAGGATCGCATGTCCACCCTACCCCCATTGTGGCTGATTGCCCCCGCAGACAGTTAAAATCGACTGTAATGTCAGACGTGATTTCACTTGGGTCCCGAGTACGATAGGGATGGGGGAAGGCACACCGGCGTTGAGCCACATTATTCCATCATAGACTCCCGGGGTCAAACACAGAGTGAAGCTCCCTCCACACCGTCCCATCACACACTCCCGGGGTCAGACACAGTCAGATTCTCCCTCCACACCGTCCCATCACACACTCCCGGGGTCAGACACAGAGTGAATCTCCCTCCACACCGTCCCATAACACACTCCAGGGGTCAGACACAGAGTGAATCTCCCTCCACACCGTCCCATCACACACTCCCGGGGTCAGACACAGAGTGAATCTCCCTCCTCACCGTCCCATCACACACTCCCGGGGTCAGACACAGAGTGTATCTCCCTCCACACTATCCCATCACACATTCCCGGGGTCAGACACAGAGTCAATCTCCCTCCACACCGTCCCATCACACACTCCCGGGGTCAGACACAGAGTGAATCTCCCTCCACACCGTCCCATCACACACTCCCGGGGTCAGACACAGAGTGAATCTCCCTCCACACTGTCCCATCACGCACTCCCGGGGTCAGACACAGAGTGAATCTCCATCCACACCATCCCATGACACTCTTCTGAGGTCTGACACGGGAACAAAAAGGTCTGCAGTTCTCGAGTCAAAACAGATTACAGAGGAGACTCTCATTGTGTTCATTTTGGAACTGTAGCACAGGGAACTACACACACACACACACACACACACACACACACACACACACACACACACAGTGCACAAACCAGGAGAGGGTGGGAGGGGGCACAAACAGGCAGGGGACTACAGACGGTAATCATAACCATAGCGGTTAACAATCACATTTGACTTCTAGGTTCCAGAGGTAGACCAGAATGAAATCAAAGTTGAGGATAATTTTGCAAAGTGGGACTCCACCCCTTCCCGTCCCTCCCGTCCCTTCCCGCCCACTCACACGGACCGTGATCCCAATCAAATGTCATTCTTTCCCATTCCTTCCCACCATCCACACTCCCAATGGACCCCACCCATTCCCATTCAGTCCAACTATCCGCATTCCTAACGGGACGCACTCTGACCCATTCGCTTGCATCGTCCAAACTTCCAGTGGGCACCGCCCCTTCCCATTCGCTCCCACTATTTGCCTACCAGTGGACCCGCCCCTTCCCATTTACCCCCATCGTCTTCACCGCTTCCTATTCACTCCTGTCGTCCGATCACCCAGTGGCATCTGGCCATTCCCACCGTCTGCCTCCCAATGGAACTCCTTTCAGTTCATTTCCGACAGGAATGGGATGCTGGAAATTGTCGGGGACGCCTGAATTCTGTATTTGACAGAACTCGGAGAGGATTTAGGAAATTTGACGAGAACGCCGATGGGTTTATTAGTTACTCGGAAAGTCGAGGGTGGTGCGGATGGTGACGGCTTTGTAACACTGACGATGCTCATCTCCTGGCGGAGACGGCGGATAGGATCGGACTGAAGGACATTCGACACATCTATCTGAAGATGGCGGGGGGTGGGGTGCGTATGAGAGAGGTTTACCCTTTCCGTTTCCCCACGTCGGGAGATTCATTGCGCCCGGTTCCCTGTGTCCACGTAGCACACAGGAAGTTATACACGGCACGGTTCCCGTCCTCAAATCCCAAATTGGGAATTTTGCCAGGCAGAATTTCCGATCTCTGTCTCCGCACTGAGAGTTTTACCGCGCACCGTGTCGGGTCTCTGTATCGACACCGGGAGTATTACCGCACACGTTACCTGGTGTCTGTATCCTCCTCTCTCCACGACACTCGGAGTGATGACGCACAGGATCCGGAGATGAGGATGTCGGATGGGTCTCTATTGTTTGCGATATATTTATTATTTGTGATAAACAGTCTGCGCAATCGAGTGGAGGGTGGTCGAGAGTGTCTGTCCTGCGAGGGGCTCCTGATGGAAAATGGTGACATGGGAAGGAGCGACAGAAGGATTTAGAATGGTCACTGGGGAGGGAGTGAAAGGTTGACTGAAAATGGTCTCCGCGGAGAAAGTGATGGGCTGAGTGATAATGGCCGACAGAGTGAGGCTTGTGCACTGACTGAAAATTATCACCGGGGGCGGGGAAGGTTATGTGCTGATTAACTATTGGATTCTGGATTAAAACCAGAATATAGAATTAATAACAGGGAGAGAGTGACGCGCCAATATAACATTGTCAATAGGGAGGGGGTGACGCGCGCTTTGAAAATGGTTTACATGGAGGAAGGGAGGGATGCACTGAGAGAAAATGGACGCCAGGAGGTGACAAATCCGAGGGAGTGGCGACCCGACCTGAAATAGTCTCTGATACCTTTGTTACAATGGCCGACAGGGAGAGAGTGATGGACAGACAACAGAGCAGGAGAGACGCACCGGGTAAAATGGCCGAAATGGAGTCAGTGGCATATTGAGAAGGGAGAGGGGGTAATGGGGCGATTTAAAATGACCTATTGCTCTGACATAAAATGGCCGCGGCTTCGCTTATCCTGTCTGACGGGGCAGTTTACTGTTGTGATAACTTGTTTAAATTGAACGCCGGGAAAGGAGTGGGTGAGACGGCGATTGAAAACGACCGTCAGCATCGTTAATTTTATTGATAAAAAGGAAGAGATGTGGTGACTGAATGAGACCCCGTTCGGCCGGGTCGAAACGTAACCAAGGAGGGAGCGACGCCTTGGATAAAATGAATGGCAGAGAAGGAGTGAAGGACACGTTGAATTCAAATAATCCAACCCTGCAAAATCTCATTTCAAGGCGGTAGCACCATCAATTTGCGGGATACTCCCGGAATTCCCGGGAGAGGTGGGATGTCTGCAATAGAGTAGCTCCTTAGCGGCAAGCCAGCTAGTTTAAATAGCGTTAGCTGTGCTGATGAATGAATGACACCCGTTAAACTCACCTCAACAGTGATTTAACCCCCCATGGGCAATAGAAAATTCACTGTTGCAAACAGTGCAGCGAGCAACACTGTCATTATTCCTGACCCCTATTAGGCAG